>NC_056746.1:570721556-570816556 GCF_019279795.1 Protopterus annectens
GTAGACTTTGCTAGTCTACACTGTTTCTCCCACTGGTAGTATCCTGCCAGGGATTTGAGATGCAGCGGTTTGCTCACACACCGGACCATCCTCATTTCCCAGTTGCGCGGATGAAGCATGCCCCCACTGCGTGCCCCGTTTTTCATTCCTCTCTTCAGTATTATGCAAGACTACTGTTCTCACAGTATGTGTGGACAGGCACTGTTCAGTGATACTCATAGACTTCTCAGAATACTGTGATTGAGCAATGTGCACATGTTTGCTGATATTAATCTACATACTTACATACATTTCCTATACTGCTGACTGACTGTGCTGGATGATATGTTCATGATAACAGCAGCTGATTGTATATCTGCCATGCCTTCATGGTAACTCACTTGGACTATAGTGTGCAGGGTGGGGGGTGGACCTGGGAGTGTTGATTATTTTGTTACTGGGCACAATGAGATCTGGTGCCTACAGAGTGCCTAAGGCACTGTGGGGGAAGTGTAGACAGGTATGCGCTGGTGTGCTTGTGGCTCAGACTTGCTGACCTCCGATTACGGCGTCTTACACTGGGTTGGCCTCCACATTGCTTAACAGGTGTGGGAATTGCTTACCGCTGCCAAACAGGTGTAATTCCGCTTGCTGCTGCATACCCCCAACACTACTTTATTAACATGTTGGTATTATACATGCTTAAGTCAGGTGTACATGTCAGGTATGACTGTTGACGAAGGTCAGTGTAAGGTGAAGTGGGATTCCAGTTTAGCAGTTCTGGATAGGTTACACTCAGGTATTCGAGTTAGGTTTAGTTATGCCATACCAGTGTTGTAGATTAGATGTGAATAGTGAAAGTGTAGGTAGGTAGGTGGAGGGGGGGGCATTTTAATTGTATAGTAGGCCGTTGGACTGATTGGTGGGGGAGCGGTAGTGCAGGTTTGCAGGATGCTGTGATTTGTATGCGAAGCAGGACAGGAGGTGTCGGTATCACTAGTTGGTGTAGGGGTATGGAGTGTTATTTGGGGGGGGTGGACTTAGCCAGGTGGTGAGCAGGTGGTGATCCAAGTGTGCTTGAGGTTTCTCTTCATGTGTTATTTACATGTGTCGTGTGGGACAGCTGCAGTAATACACGTGGGTTGGGGGCCCTATATTCTACCAATATAGTTGTGAGGAGGGTGTCACCTACTTGTGAATGCTAAAATTGCCAGTCATGAAAAAGGGGTCAATCGGTATGTGGTGTTATTGGACCACACAAAGGGACTGATAATAGGGGACATGTCCAGGGATGTGCAGGAAGGCTGACAGGAAGGTCCACAGCTGGCCATTTCATCTTCAGTGACAGCTGTGTATATACCCTGCATTTTGGGGTAGGTTTGGACACTCACATCTATGGGTGGGGGTGAGGACAGCAATAATACCTTGTGATGCCAATTAGTTCGGCTTACATGCCTACAGTGGGGTGTTGTGACCATGTGTTCTTTGGTGTCATTTAGTGGGTTTGCAACAACACATCTGGTTATACCGTTCTTTGCCATGTAAACTAGACTTTGCTGCAGTGGGACTCGTACCAGGCATGGCTAGACATCATCTCTGCCCAATGCACACTATTGCTTACATCCCTGGGGTGGTCCACATAGAACCGCTTCAGCCAACACCTGCATGGCTAGGCCCATATTTACATACCCATAGTTCCCAACCCGCACATCCTCTTCAGCACTCTTCCTTACTCCGGATGCAAACCGGGTCTAAACACACCACTACACACTGTCCACTCTCCACTTCTCGGGACCCATCAAATACCTTGTCTCACCCCATGGGTCATCAGGTTTCCCCAACCTTGTAGTCCAGGAACATGCATGCCCTGCCGTAGGTTATCCGTGTAATGGCTGGAAGCCCGAATAGCCATAAAATGTATGAGCTGTCCCGCAAGAGACATTCTTGTCTTTCTTTCAAGATTAGACTTGGCGGGTCTCTCCCACTGGTAGTATCCTGCCTGTAGTCTGGGAAGTAGTGGTTTGTATACTTTTATTGTGTGTTTGTATGTTTCACCTGTCTAGCTGGGGGGGGTTGATGCTACATGTTACATATTTGTTGATTGGGCCCCTCACCCCCATTGGCACGGCCTCTGAACATATGTAAGTCTTAACTGCTGTATCATATCCTACCTATACATCTGTGTATATGTACACACACACACACACACACACACACACACACACATATATGTATATATATGTGTATATATATATATATATATATATATATATATATATATATATATATATATATATATATATATATATATATATATATATATATATATATATATATATATATATATATATATATATATATATATATATATATATATATATATATATATATATATATATATGTATATATATATATATATATATATATATATATATATATATATATATATATATATGTATGTATACATTTGTACTACAGAGAGGAAGAGGTATATCTACATGTTGTTATGGGTATATATACACACGCATACCTCTACATGTGTAGCTACATATCCTGTCATGTTGCCTGTTATTGCTGGGTACTGTTTCATGTGCATACCCGCCAACCTTGTGTGCCATGTATGCTTTGCGATACCTACAACTAAATCCGTTAGTGTACACAGAGTCACACATGAAATCTATTGTTAGTACTAGGTAATCATTCATTCCATGTGGGACAGCCCGAACATTGGGTATACAACTTTCGTCTACACCCAGAATTACATAGATACCCATGGCTAAGTGCATGGACTATGGCATGTGCCAGACCTAGGATACTTGGGTCGAGACAACATACGGGATGAATCCTGAGGGGGTGTGTGTGGAGGGGGGAGCAATGTGTGGTGGTGTGGTAGCTACGGGCCGGAAACCAGGGTTGAGATGGTGGCTGCGTGTGTGCAGTTGGTGGGGGGAAGCGGAACTGTGGGTAATGAATATATGGGTTGGGGATGGCCTTGGTTTGATGGGCCTGTACTGCTCGGGCCGCCTAGTAGGTGGGGGAGAGGGGGATGTGATGTCAACATGTGGAACATGACTGAGGGCAATTTAACTCCCTATTTCAATTGCACACATACATTACATTGAGCTTGGTAGTGTTTTGCAGGGCAGACGTGTTTGTCTGGGTGGGGCGTATGCCAATTCGTATGTAACGTATATTGTTTGGGGCCCATCAAGGCCTTTCACGGTGCATGTGGACATATATGTGTCTGTTAATCTACCATTGCTATCTACAGATGTCTGGCCATATATACCTCTGTGGGTGTATATATTTGCTTAAATATTTCTAACTATGTCCGTATATACCTATGGGGACATTTATCTGCGTACATATGTGTAACTTGCTGTGTATATGTGAACATATGGATGTTGACATAGATATATATATATATATATATATATATATATATATATATATATATATATATATGTGTGTGTGTGTGTAGTCAGCATTTGCATGTATATCTGTTCATATATTTGTATATATCTGTGGATGTTTATATATATATATATATATATATATATATATATATATATATATATATATGTGACTACATCTATAGATATGTTGTATCTGTTTAGATAGTAATATATTTGCACACACGTCCATCTAGCTGTAGACATACATTCTCTGTGCTGCTTAATGACTGGACTGGATATGTTTCTGACAACATCAATATTATTTGTAACTGTCTGGCTTAGTGGTAATTCCCTTTATCTATGGTGTGCAGCATCCTTGGTTTGAGCTTTGCAGGAGTTGCTTGTTTTGTTGGTGGTGCAGAACACCAGCGGTTGGATACTGAGTGATTAAAACACTTTAAAGCAGTTGTAAGCGGGTTTGCGCAGAGGTGAGCACTGCCAACTTCTGGTTACAGTGTATTACACTCAGCTTCTACTTTGCTTAATCTGTATAGGTCATGCCTACCCCGACACAACCGCACTTCGACACGCTTACTAGTGCTTATATATTTGTGCTTAAACCTGCTTACTAGTGTCTTATTCATTATGACACTGACACTTCACATGTGCATTTAATGCAGTACTCCAGTTCACATTTACATGTTATTTACTAGGTTATACAGCAAACAACATGAAAAAATTGTTCATATACAGATTTCACATGGAAAATGGTATGTGCTACTGTGGGACTCGAACCAGGAATGCCGGCTCGTTAGGCAGCTGCTCTGCCCACTACACTATTGCTGTGCTGCTTCATTTGCATATATCTTCCTTGTTATCCTCTTCAACCTTTTAAGCTGCTTTAACCGTAGCTCAGCAATGGGCACACCTACACACCTATGGTTAACTGTACTCGGATTTAAATAAATATAGAGGGTTTTCTTCGGTTTGTTTATATATACTGTTGCTGTTGTACACATGGGGGACTGTTGGTTGGGATATGCAGACACCTATGAGCGGCCTCACTCATTTATTTACACTTTCTGCTGTTCTAATTTGTAGAGCGTGTTCATTCTGAGAGCTCTGCTCTCAGACATGCCCCCTGCACTTGTACACACTCCGTGTAGAATTAGGAGTTCAGGCAGCGCGCCTTCATTAATATGCATGGCGCGCTGCCGTCCTCCTCCTAAATGACCGCTTCCATGCAGGACTAGACTAGTCCTGCACAGAAGATTAGTAGGTCCGGGGGTATGTGTCTCTGTATGTGTATGTGTTTTGTATTTCACATTGATACTCTGGCAATCGCATTCTGCATAGTTTTTACTTATGGTAAATATATAACTTCTCTTCAGGATGAGGAAAGTATCACTCACCCGGAATGTAATGTAACTTTTCTGAATAGTTATTACATCAGAAATAAAAATCATATATATATATATATATATATATATATATATATATATATATATATATATATATATATATATAAAATATACACACACTTTACAAGCTCGAAGTTTCAAATCTTCAAACTGCAAATGGTCGCGACCATAAGATCAAAGTTTTGAAACTTTGAAATTGTAATAAAAAAAATTAAAACAAAAAAAGATGTTGACATTTTTGCACCCCCCACTCCCCCTGCTAAATTAATATACCAACTCTGAGACTGCACTACAGAGAGAAAAATGGGAAATTTCTCATTCCGCTCTGTACAGAGATCTCCATTCAAAATGTTCAACTGTAGTCTGTAGCAGATTTCAACACACAAATGTATTCAGTCAGTCAGACAACAAAACAACAAAGAATGTAGTCATATTCAAGAAAACAGCAAAACAGAATAGACTATAGAAGACTCCCTATATTTCCATAGTGCTTGGCATATACTATAGCAACACAGATGTAACACTAATAATTGCCTACCTACCATGGCATAATCACTTTTAGAAAGTAAACTATGGATATCATCTCAATGCTAGCTTTACAGTAAAAGGTGTTTGTGTTGTAAAAATGTGTGCGTTGATGAAAATGAAGATGTGATGAACATAACGATCAAGATGACAATGAAGATTCAATGATGATGATGACAACGATGAAAATGAAGATGAAGCTGACAGTGATGTTGATGTAGGAGATAATGGAGATGCAATGGTGATAAATATCTATTGCTGATTGGCTGACTGATTGTGCTGCATTTTTGAGATGAAATGTGCTACAGACTATAGAAAACACTTACCCACAACAAAGTGTCAAATTGTGCAAACGATTACATCATTTTTTTTTTTAATTTCTCCAAGTCTTTTGGATTTCTAATACCATGACGGGAATGGACCCCATTCCTAAGTCAAAGTATAATTAAAGTTCATGAAATTAGTATTGCTTCAATCTTTGATGTCAGCCAGTAGTGCTCTTCACAGCACCCACAATGTGCACAGTAATGACTCTTTCTGCAGTTCATATGGAGTTACATGTTTGATAACATATCTAAATACGATTGTAAATTCTTTTTTATAAGCCCCATTGCTCCTACTACTATTGGAACTCTCTGAGTATCTTTTTTCCACATTGCTCTTGTTTCTGCCTGCAGACCCTGATATTTTATGCCTTTGTGTCTCTGTATGCAAGACACTGTAGTCACTGGGTGTGGCAATTTCAATGATCAATGCTACTTTTGTCTTCTTTTCTTGGACCACTATATCTGGTAGGCATCTGTCTTTTGAACTGTTGGTAATGGATGATCCCATGTGATGTAAACTTCTTCATTTTCTATGATGCTTTGTGTTTTTCAGCCACTTCAATACCATAATGTTTGCACAATCCTCAGTGTAACAGTCTTGCCACATTATTATGCCCTTCAGTATACAGTCCTTCTGCAATTAGTATGTCGCAATCTGCAACAAGGTGTGCAAATGTTTCCAATTTGGTTTTAAAAAATATATATTTGTCTGTTTCACCCACATATTCAATGGACTTTGTAAACCAACATGTACGTAGCCCACTATCTTGGGCTGCCAAAATTAACCCTTCATCTCTTTGTTTGAATTCACCTCTCCTTAACCATTCCTGTGTTCATTCCTGATCAACGTGAGGTTCTTCAAGACGTTTTCTATACTTGCAACTATATTTATGCTTTTTCCACATTTCTTGCCTTCTCATCTGGTCCTTCACCTTATATTCTTTCTTTTGTTTTTTGGAACATTCAGTTGCTACCTGATTTTTATCCACTTCTGGTTTGATTTCCATTCCTGCTCGACACAGATATGTTTCTCCTAAATTAAGCAGAGAAGTCATCTTAGAGTTGTTCTCCTCATGTTTCAAAACTTTCACTACATTTGGGTCTTGTGAGGTCAGCAGATATGTGTGGAGTCTCACAATTGTAGATCTATACATGTAATCAATTTCAAGGAGGCCCATCCCTCCTTCAGAATGGGGAATATATAATCTTGGTATGCACTGATTTTTATAAATCATTTGGTCAGCATGAAGCATCCTTCCTGTTTTCCTATCTACTCTATCCAACATTTTTGGGGCCAGTCAATTACTCCAAAACTGTAAGTTAGGACAGGAAGAGCAAATTGGTTTATAGATTGAATTTTATTCCTAGATGTCAGTGCTGTTTTCAGCATTAATATAAGTCTTCTGAAGTATTCCTTACGAAGTTTTATTCTCATTTGTTTGTGTTTTATTGTTGATCATTCTTTAGTTCCCAAGTATTTATACTCTACCTCTTGCATAAGTTCTTTTTTATCACATTCTTGTCCCAAACTGATGTTTTCCTGACATTGCAGTTTTCCTGCTTTAAAGGTTACCTTTGCACATTTATCAAGACCAAATGACATTCTTATATCATCTGAAAAAGTTTTGATAACTTGCAGTTGTGCTTTCAGTTCCTCATCTGATGAGCTATACCATTTTTAATCATCAATAAAGAGAAAATGAGAAGTCTTTATATTTTGCTGTTTTCTAGGAGCCAAATTATAGCCATAGCCTAAGCTGTTAAGTAGACAGTTTAATGGGTTAAGGGCAAGGCAGAATAGCAGCGGTGACAGACAGTCGCCCTGGAATATCCACCTTTGAAGTTTTATCCCTGGGATAATAATTTGTTCTTTATCATGGCTTAATTGCAAAGTAACCTGCCAGTGTTTCATGGTCACTGTAATATAATCAATCAGTGTAAGGATTTATCTTATATATTTTTAAGCACTCTTTTATCCACAAATGTGGGATACTATCAAATGCTTTTTTGCAGTCAATCCATGGCATAGTTTGATTCTTCCCCTTTTTACATTCTCCTCTATGACTTTATTTAACAACAAACTATCCTTTGTTCCATATGACTTTATTTTATTCCCCTTTTGTTTTACTGCCATAATTGAGTTTTCTTCTAAATGACTATAAACTCTGACAGCAACAATTCTCGTGTATAGTTTATATGTTGTCAGAAGGCAAGTTATTGGTCTATAATTTTTAGGGTAGCTTGCAGGTTCACTCTTAAGTAGGAGCATTGTTTTTCCTGTTGTTAACCAGGTTGGTGTCTGTTCAGGATGTGCATATAAATAGTTCTTACTCGTGGCTAAATCTTGCAAAGATGTTAATACTTTCAGCCAAATATTAGGTACTGCATCGGGGCCTGGGGTTTTCCAATTAGAGGCTTTTCTTAACTTTATTTCAATCTGCCTGGGTGTTACTTCATCCCATTTCATATCCTGTACCTTTGAACCTC
Source organism: Protopterus annectens (assembly GCF_019279795.1). Lineage (NCBI taxonomy): Eukaryota > Metazoa > Chordata > Ceratodontiformes > Protopteridae > Protopterus > Protopterus annectens. Next base: position 570,729,690 of record NC_056746.1, read on the forward strand.
TTATTCTTTCTTTAACTTCTTCTATCCATTTAGCATCTTTGTTATGTTCCACAGGATCTTCATAGATACTTCTCCAAAATGTATTTATTTCTTCTATTTTTGGTGATCTTTCAATTCATTTTACCTTATTTCTCAGTTCTCTATAAAACTTTTTTGGATCATCAATACATTGCTTATTTTGTACTTTTCCTTTATATTTATTTTCTTATCTTCTAATAGTCTTTCCGCCTGTGCTGAAATTTTTAGTTTCTTATTTGCAATAGTGCATGATAGATCCTGGTCTGTTCTAATATTGTGCATTGCTTTTATCACATCTATTTTTCTTAGTATTTTTGTTGATCTGTTCCCTCTTCTATATTTTTCTAACAGTGATGCTTCTTGTCTTAACTAAGTTATAGTTTTCTCTGTTCAATATTTCCATGATGGTATTCAATTTCTCCTCTTCCTTTCCCTCACTACCCTATGTTCCTGTGATAGAACTTTATCAGTCATTAATTTAGCTGCACAGTAATATATCCTGTTTACTTCTGTTATATCACATGGGTCCTTATGAACAGTGCTAATTACTGTGTTCATTTGTTTTATCAAACTTCTGACTTTTTGGGTTTTATTAACCTTCTGCAATCTATTTCTTTCATTGATCTTGATAGGGCTATATATGTCTATTAAATCAAGCAACTCTTCTCTTAGCTCATTTTCTTCCAAACTAAGGCACACCCCTTGTTTTCCAATTCCTGCAGGCATGCTATAGAAGATTCTCTAGCATCTTCCTGTGGCACTTTCTCATCAATTTCATCCTGTGCCATATGTTGCTCTATGATATGGGAACTGACTGGCCTATCACTCCTAAACAATGATGCATCAGTTTCCACAGTCTCCTGTTCTTTCCCTTGCTGTCTATGTTCAAGTGAATTTTTTAAAGTGGTTTCCTGTACAATGCTCCAAATTATCTTCATATGGCACCTGACCAATTGCTTCCTGTTCCACTGATTTCCCCTTAATTTGGATATCCATTACTCTATCCTGTTGTGGTGCTTTCTGCATTAGATTTTCTACACTGAATCCTTCAATTTTCAGGTACTCCATAACCTCAGTTTCTATTTCTTTAACTTCTCCATTACTAATCTCCTTTTCTACTTTTTCTCTTTGTCTTCTTATTTTTTATATTTCTCTTCAAATATCTTTGGTGCTGCTCTATTTGTATTGGTTAGTTTTGCTTTCTCATTTGCATAAATATTATACCATATTAAATCTCTTTTTCTTTCCCATGTCCAAATGTCTTCTTCAGATGTTTTTTTTTAATCTTACTGTTTCTCCCTACTTTGGGGACTCACTCCATCCTGCTGTGATGTAACCTGCGCAAGCCTTCTACACCAAATCCTTCACTTCGCAGGCACTCCATAACTTCAACTTCTATTTTTTTAACTTCTGCTTTACTAATCTTCTTTTCCACATTCCATCTTTGTGATGTTATTTTTTTTATTTTGAAATTTTCCATATGTGGATGCCTTTGCCTGTATTTCTCTTTGAATATCTTTGGGGCTGCCTTCTTCACATTGGTTAATTTGGCTTTCTCCTTTCTAAAATATTGCACCACATAATATATATTTTTCTTTCCCATGTCCATATTTCTTTTTTAGACTTTTGAAATATCTCTTGGTTTTATTGTTTATATTTTCGCACTTCCTCAGAAGCTTTTTTCTCCAAACAGGTCAAGGTTTCTTGATCTATATACTGCTTTTCACAAATCTGGTGTATCAATAAACACAAATTTTCATTTGAAGCTTCTGACAGTTATTCTTGCGGTAGTAATTTTCTTTCCTCTAATTTCTCTCGTAATCATTTTGTTTATCTTGTGTCTGGAAATAATTCTGGGCTTTTTGCATAATAGTAGCAATGCATAATTTCCTTCTTATCCTCAATAGTCCACTTTATCGTCTTTTTGGTTCTTCTTTGACCTTTCAGTTTTTGTGATTATTTGTGGACTGCTACTTCCTTTTACACCGGGGGACATCCTCCCCAGGGCCTGGCCTGGCCTCATTGTAGGAATGTTTTCATATTTTGAGGATTCTACACTGTCATCTTTTTCAGTCCTGGCACCAGTACACCTACCAGGATTGGGCACTTTTTTATCCTAGGTCTTGTGGAGCCATCTATCTTTTTTAGTTTTTCACCTACTTCTGTCCATGATATATGCCATAAAAATACAGTCTATATATCAGTGTCGCCTTGGTGAGATTTTGTAAAACAGGGCCCACCCCATGAAGGTACTCACCAAGACTTAACTTTAATTCAATTTCAGCACTACTACTCTTCTTTGCTTACTGAATTTTCACCTCTCTATTCAGACCCCATACTCTCCTTTGCTTGCTGAATTTTCATCTCTCCATTCGGACCCCATTATCAGTATAGGTCACATGATGTAGAATCTGGAAGTAACTGGACAGCTGCTCAACCTACAGTAAATATAAGCATAACTTTACTATACTTAAAGTGTATTGGTCATGTCCTAAAGTAAGCATTCAGTAAAAAAACATTGGAGTTGGATATAACCTCCTTATTATATACAACAAAAACTATACAGCTTTTGAAGCAAAAAGCATATTGTTTTTGCATTTCATTTTATTGGTAAGGCTTAGCCCCTTGAAATTTTTTTAAGAGATGAAAATCCCTGTCATGGCATCATGAAAGACTGAACCCACAATGCTTCCATACCTAAATTAATGTATAAACTACTGTATTTCCATGTTAAATGCATCAGAGCTAGTTATCTACCTAGAAAGGCAAATTTTCAAAGAGTGCTTGCAAATGGAACATCTCAACTTGAAAATTAACACGTGATGGTGTAGTAGGGAAACCACATTGTAAATAAGATACGGCAACACTAAAGAGGTAAGTTATTTTAATTACCCATGATGCTTTCCTGCTGTATATCCATCTTTGCTCAGTAACTGATATTAAAATAATATTGGTGTTGCTACAGAGAAAAATTGATTAAACGGTGAAACTGCAAATTCAAACAGCATACTAAAATCTTTATATTTTGCAAAGTCACTTGCATCTTTATCATGAGAAGTACAACAGGAAAAAAAATAACTTTAAAACAGGAACCTATCCCTCCACCATGTTTTGTTCATTGTGATGACAAGGTTTAGATCCCTGGAGTGTGTGGCTCTGAGGGATTGGGACATCTTTAAGTGGAGCATGTCCAGCAGCTCAGGGTTTGACATGGCCTTGTATGTTAAGCAGAGATCGCCTCTGAGTAGACGATATGCCACAGAGGATAGCTGGATTTTTTTTAGACGGTCAGCATATGGCATCTGCTTTAGGCCTGTGAGTCTTTTAGTGAGGTATATCTGTGGCCTTTCCAGCTGTTGCAGATGTCTTGTGAGGTACATACCAAACGGGGCATTATACTCTATAATGGGTCTAATGAGGGATGAGTACAGTGGGACAATGAGCTGGTGTTTTACTACAGGAAACTTCAGTACCTAGTGTTTCATATTGGTGGAGATGTTCTCAAGGGTGTCTGCAAAACCCACTCCATCACACAGGTGGGGTTGAACTGTAGCTGACTGTGACTATAGTACCTTATCCTACACATGGGTGGCACTATACTCTAGGGACAGCAGTACCATTTGCTATGCACAGGTGGAGCTGTACTGCATGGAAATGCTAAACCAATTTTCACATACTGGTAGGAGCATAGGTCTCAACCTCTTAAGAGGCCAATGTGGAACACAGACCCTAACAATGTGTGACAAATGGTCAAAATGTGGAACACCCTGTTTTCACACTGCACAAAATGTGCCATTGCCATGGAGCATGGTAGAACATCTGTAAAATTCAATAAGACACTTCTCAGATCCAAAACCTTTATTTTATAATCTGCTATTCTAGCCTGCCAATATATCACTAACAGCCTAGCTCAAATTCCCAGTTCCTATCTTGCTGGGCAACTGAACATACACCATTGGGGTTTATGGCCAGCATACACTGGCTAATAGGGACACATACACCCCATCCACTGTTAGCATGAGTCCCTGGTGTAAGTCAGAGTAGGCCAGGTCCTCAACCCACTTATCACTGGCACATACCCATGTCCATTTGGTGACAGTCAACATGATCAAATCACTCAGAGCCACATTTTACACCATCAAGTGGCTAGCCCTGCCACTGCGCTCTGTCTGTGATCCAGGTTCTCCTACTGCGCACCACAGTAGATGCCAAAGCACCTGGTCTATATAACTCTTCCCCTTATAGGACACCATATTGAATCTATTTCCATTCTAATGCAAAAGCTGAAGGTCTAAGCACTGATGACTCAACAGAATTTGACTGCAGGAGGGGATAACAAGGTCAGAAGCAGTTGGTAGTGGGTGTAGCAGGAATCAAGAAGGTCAGGTAAGTGAGGAGACAGGATATGAATTAGGCAATGAAGGAAATGGGGACACATCAAGGTAGCCTGGGAAAGTTCAGAGTTGAGCACACATTATGTGGTAAGTCCTAAAGATTAATGAAGACCGAATTCTCCAAGCACATCTGTCCTTATGTCAAGCACCTAACTTTCATTCATAAATGATTTTTTTGCTACTTCTGTATAGTAAACTGCAGGGTAAAGCCTGACTAGACTTTTGCAAAAATTCAATGTTAAATGTGTTTAGTAATTTTAGTAATTAGTGGCTTTACAGTGAAACATAGAAACATTGCAATGTGTTTTAAACAGCTATACCAAAACAGAAGATTAACCATTCCCCTGTTCCAAAAAGGGTCACAGTAGCATTGTGAATCTGCACATTGCAAAAATAAATGGATGGTGAAAAATAAGCTGATTAATGAATGGTACCCGCAGTAGTGGTGCTGCGGTAGTGTTGTTGCCTCACAGCAAGACGTTGTTGCGTTCGATTCTCAACTAGAGCGTCTTCTGTGTGGAGGAATGCGTGAATGGGCGTGCCTTCGTTGAAGTTTGTGCATCAGGGCTGGTAACGCTGCACGTAAAAATCCACTACCAAACATTAGCGAACCGGAGTTTCCACTGTGGCGACCCCTAACCGGTATAAGCGGAAAGACACAACAACAACAACAGGAGACTAAGTAACACATTTTAATAAACCACCAAAAACAATACTATAAAAGCCATGAGTTTTTGGACTTGTAAGCAAAACCTGTTAAGAACTCAACAATCAGAATGGGTGCCAACAAAGCAGACCTCTATTAATACATAGAGAATGCAAAACAGGTTAGCTGGTCATACCTCAAGAATTTTCTCCAGGTCTTCAGGGGAAAGGCAGGGGTAGTGTTCCAGGATTTTTACCTTTTTATTCTCCTATTCTGTCACAGCATTCTGAAAATTTGGCTCTTCTAGCACGTGAAATATTGCAGCGCCAATAGACAAGTAAAAAATTATAGCAGATGTTAAGACAGGTCCACGGTCCACCATCATAAGCTCGAATACTAAACAAATTGCAACAAGTGTTTTTTTTTTAAGTTCCTTAACTAATCTTCACATACACTCTCCTCCTGTCTTTAGAGTTGTACTTCCAAAACTTAGCTCAAGTTGTTTGAATTTTGTGCTTGCTCTGCAAAGCAGCGCATGCGCCTGAAACAGAATTACTTTATTTTCTGCCAAAAACTATGAAAAATTGGGTGACTAGTGTTCAGAATCACTGTTTTTATGAGTAGAGAGGGATACATTTTACTCTGAGTCGCGAATAATGTTGTAAAGGATTGCTTTTCAAAATAGTGTTATCCCCAAAAAAAACTTCGCTATGATTTTTTTGCTCCTACTTTTGAAGCAAGTGGCCGAATATGTTCTCTCAGGTTGGTATGGCCAAGAGCTTAGTTAGTGAGGAGTTGAAAAACTAAAGGGGTGGAGGTAGGATATCCGCCCCAACAGAGGGAAGGAAGAACAAATAAATCAAGCTGGTAACAAATTCGCCTTGTTTTATAATTAATTGGTTAGATGATGTGATCCTGGAATGACTGCTCGTTATTGTTTTCTTTTTTTTCCTGTAAAAAGAAAATAAAGTTTTTGTCTCACTTATGGTATGTAAAGGTCGTCACTGCACCTGTCTAATTTTCTCATGGCCATCATGTTTCAGAAGCTGGAAGAACAAAATAAAGAACTGGAGCTGTTCAGTTATGAAAAAGCTACTTAAATGAGTCACTGTCTTCTTTTCTACTTTCAAGACATGTCCCACACTTCAAAATTACTGCCTAGGTTGGTAAGTCACACCCACACTGTGACGTCTGTGATTGTCTCCTCCCTATCAACTTTTCATTAAACTCAGCAAGCCTGCCTGCCCCTATCCAGTTTTGGAAAATTCAGATAGATGCAGTTTAGATGTAACTTACTAACTTGAAAAAAATTGCAAAGTGGAACCACAGCTGCAAAATGTGGAACAGCGGAACAGGGGGCTTAATTTTTTCACAAATACGGAGTGTTCCACACAATCCAGAGCACTTGGCTGCTCAGGGTAGGAACTGTACTCTAGGTGACTACAGTACTTAGTAACATATACAGGTGGAGATGTGCGTCCCTTATACAGGTGGAACTTACTATGACTGACTGCAGTACTCATTACTATACACAGGTGGTGCTATACTTCAGGAGATTTGCTGTACCTAGTCCCAAATTCAGGTGAAGGGTGGCCACGGTGGTGCAGTGGTTAGCATTGTTGCCTCACAGCAAGAGGTTCTCCGGTTCGATCCTTGGCTCGGGTGCCTTCTGTGTGGAGTCTGCATGTCCTCCCTGTGGTTACTGAAAAAATTATTTTGAGCTGCTTACTTGCTGTGGGATGGATTTGCAGTGTTCTTAAGACACTCAGTCTTGCTGGCTGGATTCTGTTAAAATTCAAAGTCTGGTTATATTTGCATTCACAGTCTGTTGCATACAGAAACTTGCAGAATATACACTGATGAGAGAATATACTTTGCAGCATCAACTTTAAAGAGCAGTAACAAATAACTTTTTATAATAAACCAAACTGGAAAACCGTTGCAGCTTAAAAGTACTGTTCCAACTTTACTTCTCATATAGTACAGATGATGTGAGAGATATAACATTTACCTTAGGACTTGTGTCCCTATCATACCTCTAACCTAGCTGGATTTATACAGCTCTTTATATACACTTTTTAGTCATGCATAAACATATTTTTGAGGAAACACATTGTTCTGTATTCTATTTTGGAGAATTGCTTATCCTGTAGAAACAATACTAAGCTTCCTTGTTAAGAGACCAGCTTTTCTGACAGTGTGAATATCCTGTAACAGTGTCCTGATGTCCATGTAGAAAAACATATTTTTGAGAAAACACATTGTCAGAGATCAGCTTTTCTGACAGTGTGAACATCCTGTATTTTATTTGGATCTTTGTATAAAAACATCTGTTCTTGTGCCATATCCTGTTTTTCCATGCAGAATAACATGTCATTGTTCTTTAAAAGCAGATTTTGCATTTTTGCTCTTGCATACATCCTGTTTTGAGTCTGTAAGGGAAAAATGTCCATTCTTTAAAAGCAGATTTTGCATTTTTGCTCTTGCATACATCCTGTTTTGAGTCTGTAAGGGAAAAATGTCCATTCAGCAGATTCCTTTTCCAAACCATGGTCATTTAGTATGACTGCTGATCACATATTACTAAACTTTGTTTCGGCATTTAAGCAAGCCTTTTCTTTCAGCATATTTACAACATAATTAATTTCAGACTAATATTAATAAAATCTAACAATTCCCTCTGTTTTTAAACATACTCAAAACATTTTATATAGAAAACACAAGGAACAAACCTTTAGTTTGATACAACAAATCAAAATGCAATTTTGCACAGTTAATACAATGATATTAAAGTATTACTACCAAAACTGAATGTATTTAACAACTTTTTCTTTTGCAGACCATTCTGTGAAAATATTTTATCAGTTATGAGCTGTGTCTGCTTTTTAGTTTAACTTGATCAATTTATTCTTTTGCAATCATATAATTTCATTTATGACTTAGAACTGTTTCATTAACTCTTTGCAACTGTTGAATTAACTATAAGAGACAGTAACCATGTGCTACTGCAAGCATTTATACACTGCTGAAAATATACAGTTTTAATGTTATTTTAACCATCCCATTGTGTTCATATCTCTGAACTGCTCAATAACATCTTGGTAAAATACTGAACTGGGCTTAGATAATAAATATTTGAAAGCAATTATTTTACTGGGGTAAAACCAGTAATATTACAACTTGACAAATGACTTTTGACAGTGTATCCTGATCAGTATGTATTTACACAGACTGTTTGCTATTTATGCATTTCAATCTAGTAGGTATCTTGGACCCATTGTTTTTTAAATATGTTTTTTTTTCACACATATTCATTACTAGACATTAATTTCATTTGTACTGAATTTTTTGCATTTGTACATACAATGACTATAAAGTACATTTAGTCTAATCTTACAAATTTAATAACATTAATATTAAGCAAAATTTTGGAAAATGTTTGTCTCTCTAGAAATATCTAGTGGAACTGATACCAAATCCATATGTCCTGTTATTTTAAACTACATACTCAGCAATTAGAAACATTCATGCTTTTTTATACCAACATTGTTTTGTCAAAAACATATTGAAATAGTGACCATTCTTGCTATTAGAAACATTTATGCTTTTTGCATACCAACATTGTCTTGCTAAGAAAGTGTTAAAAGATGGTGACCAGTCTTGTTCATTTTAACACATTTCTTTACTCTCTCTCTTATGTATAGCTGTAATCAATTTTAAGCCATCTCTTGTTTTTTAAACCATCTCTTGTATAGCTTTACAGTTTAACAGGCTGTAAATACAATTTACTTCTAAACAATACAATAATAACCATTATGATAGCTATTAACAACTTGTAAAATATCTTATCCTGTCAGGTTTAATCCAGTTTACCAGTATTTCTAATACACTAATACCTGTTTTCCCTCCCCATAAAAGAGTATTGTCAAGAAGGAATGAGATATTTTTTCTGTAGCTTTATTTTAGACCCTTGTTGTTTATTTTTCCTGTAGCTTTATTTCAGACCCTTGTTGTTTATTTTTTCTATAGCTTTATTTCAGACCCTTGTTTATTTTTTCTGTAGCTTTATTTCAGACCCTTGTGCAGTATGCGTATACAGTCAGTGTAAAACTGAGAAAGTGCCCCTCCCCCTGTAGTACTTCAGCACTGTTTTCCTGCCCTATGCTGTGAGAATAGAATATATGTCAGCCCAACACTTTGGTTATACATAAAGCTTTCACTGTATATTACCTCTAGTAGGTATTTACACCCTCCTGCACAATTGATTTGAACTGTATATATATACTATAGCCCATTTGCTGGCTGTACTTGATGCAACTGAGTTTTTTCTTCTCTTTTAACATTTACTTGCAAATAGATTATCAGTGACATCTATGCACAATTGTGGCATTTTATGACAATTACTAAATAGTGTTGCTTGTAAACATTTTAACAAGTATGTTTTAATAACAATGATGCTTTAGAAAAACTCAAACTACTTGCCTGGCAATCAGTCTTGTTGTTTATCTTATCTTTCCAGCATTTCCTGTAACTATTCATTCAGTCTAGGAAGGTCTGAGCTCACATTTCATACTCTGTAAACTATAGTTAATTCTTTTAGCATTTTCCTTTAATGTGATTGTGATTTGCATAACTATGCATTTATACAACATAAATAGACATCATTTTACAATTACCTTACATGGATTTCAGTATTTTTTATTATTTATTTCACTATTTAACTGTCCTGCCATTCATTTTACAAAAACTGTTTGACAAATACCATCTGTGATTTTCTTTTTAAAATTTAGAACTTTAACTGTTTGGTGTTACTATATAATTATAAACAAATTGTAAAAAACAAAATAGATATTAGTTTAACCAACACATTTATATTTATATTATTTATATTTGCTGTTGTCTGCCTGTTATTCTTGTGTATTGTAACAGATGTATTTTAAATGAAAAGAAAATACATGCATGTCTGTCTTGTATATGTATATCTCTATACAAGCATGTCATGTCTTGTGACTTTAAATCTTTATTCTTATTAACTATTTTTATTTAATTTTTATACACTAAAACAGTTTTGTTTACCTTTTGACTATGCTAAGAATGGCATTCATATGCTTTACTTTACTGTAGTACTGATAGATGTCTTGCTTTAACTGAATGAAAGTAAAACATTAAAAAAAATGATTTGTCTCTATCATCCTACCATGTATGTTTAACCATTTTCAAAACATAAACATATTATAAAATATATTTCTTTTGCACAGATTAGCTGTGTATGCAGGAAGTTCCCTGTCTCTGTCAGTTCAGCTAATTTATTTTCTTTATCCTGCAACTGCTGTTGAATTTTTTGTAATGTTGCATGGTCTTTCTGACATTCTTTAGTAAGCTGTTCTGCTGAATTTGAAACTCCTATGCACTTTTGAAAAGATGTATGTATAACTTGCCTAAGCTTCCTGAACTCATTGTGTCTGTCTTTTAGAAGTTTACTACATTCCTTTGTAACAAAATGTACTAGGGGTTCTATCAGTAACTGATTTGACTCACATGTGGTGACAGGACATAACTGTTCAACATCAGAATGTAATGGAAACACTTTACCCTTAGTTAATTCTTCAGATCTGTCTTTACAGTCTATTTTTTATGGCATAATACACAAAATGCAGTTTTTGTTGAAGCACACAATAAACATTTGTCATTTTTCACATGGTTTTCTTTGAGATACCAGTCAAATATTGTAATACATTTGCATAATGCCTTACTATCAACCTGCCCTAATAAGGTTTTACATTTACTAATGTGCTGTGTATACCAACATAGCAATTTTTTATATTTGCTTAAATTATGCATGAAAATATCCATACTGTCTAATCTAATATCCAGACTGTTTATATCCAAACTGTCGAATAGCAACCATACTAAAAAATGTGACGTAGAAAAAAGTCTTACCAGTGAGCAAGAAAACAGGTGATCAGGCTGTTGTTGCAGATGGCTGGAAATTTTTCAAAGTCACTTGAGAAGCTGGGAAAGCACAACAGGCAGCGGACTGCTGTGCTAGTGGATATTCCCCTTTTCTTAGCGAAATTATGGCACTGCGACTGGAACTTCAGTCTCACTCCGGATGTAGACGTCTAAAAAACTGTACTACTGCAAGCTGCATAAACTGGAATACTTCTGTTCAGAATTGACACATACGTGCAAATGTTAGTTACTGCAATTTAACTGAAGTGACCCTCTGCAGGGCTTACCATCACTCCTCCTGTGGTTGAATGCAGATTGTAGGTTCAAATGCAGGCTAGCTTGCCATTGAAAAATTATATGGAGCTAGTCACTCAGCTGCCTCGCCATTGAAAAAATTATTTTGAGCTGCTTACTTGCTGTGGGATGGATTTGCAGTGTTCTTAAGACACTCAGTCTTGCTGGCTGGATTCTGTTAAAATTCAAAGTCTGGTTATATTTGCATTCACAGTCTGTTGCATACAGAAACTTGCAGAATATACACTGATTAGAGAATATACTTTGCAGCATCAACTTTAAAGAGCAGTAACAAATAACTTTTTATAATAAACCAAACTGGAAAACCATTGCAGCTTAAAAGTACTGTTCCAACTTTACTTCTCATATAGTACAGATGATGTGAGAGATATAACATTTACCTTAGGACTTGTGTCCCTATCATACCTCTAACATAGCTGGATTTATACAGCTCTTTATATACACTTTTTAGTCATGCATAAACATATTTTTGAGGAAACACATTGTTCTGTATTCTATTTTGGAGAATTGCTTATCCTGTAGAAACAATACTAAGCTTCCTTGTTAAGAGACCAGCTTTTCTGACAGTGTGAATATCCTGCAACAGTGTCCTGATGTCCATGTAGAAAAACATATTTTTGAGAAAACACATTGTCAGAGATCAGCTTTTCTGACAGTGTGAACATCCTGTATTTTATTTGGATCTTTGTATAAAAAACATCTGTTCTTGTGCCATATCCTGTTTTTCCATGCAGAATAACATGTCATTGTTCTTTAAAAGCAGATTTTGCATTTTTGTTCTTGCATACATCCTGTTTTGAGTCTGTAAGGGAAAATGTCCATTCAGCAGATTCCTTTTCCAAGCCATGGTCATTTAGTATGACTGCTGATCACATATTACTAAACTTTGTTTCTGCATTTAAGCAAGCCTTTTCTTTCAGCATATTTACAACATAATTAATTTCAGACTAATATTAATAAAATCTAACAGTTACGTGGGTTTCTTCCAGGTGTTCCGGTTTCCTCCCACACCCCAAAGACATGCAATAGGTGGATTGGACACTCTAAATTGGCCCTAGGTGCGAGTGTGTGCATGTGTGTACCTTCTGTGGAAGGTTGGGTGCCGGGCTGGCAACTCGACACTGTAAAACTCCACTGCCAATCATGAGCGGACAGGTGATCTGCTGTGGCGACCCCTAACCGGGAAAAGCCAGAAGAATTCCCAAATTCTGGTGAAACTTTGCTTCAGCTGACTGCCCACTGACCCTAGTTCTGCAAGCAAATATAGCTGAAGTGCAGTTGGAGGGTGGTCCTCCTGTGGTAGAAAGAAGAAGCAATCCAAAAAACACAGCAAAACAGATGGACAAAAAAAGAAGCAAAGAAACAATAAAGTCATGGACTGCTGAGGGTAAGGGTACTATTGCACAGAAAAACAGAATTGCCAGATAGAAAATATGTTGCAAGAGTAAGAGAAATAAGAGGAAAGCAACACATTTGCAAAAGAATAGCTATTAAAAGCTACAGATTATAATTTAGGAACCTAATGTAATAGTTCATTGAAAAACATTATTGAAATTAAAAAACATTGGGCCAACTGGAAAAGGCGGTGACAAAAGGAAGCAAGAAAAGACAAAGAAGGAAAAGCAGAAGTTATTGAAAGGTATAGAAAAGAAACATAGGCATGGGGAAGGGAAAGACACGTAATAACATAGGCATGGGGAAGGGAAAGACACGTAATGTTGTGTTATATCTATGCAGAGAAGAAAACCAAACTAATCAATATAAAACATGAAGCTCAAATGACATATGAAGAAATACAGGCAAAGATAACCAGATGTGGCAAATTTTCCAAAGGTGAAATGTGAAAATGAGTTTATTGAGGCGGAAATTAAACAAATAGAAACTGAAGTCATAGTCCATTTTTGAAATGAAGGATTTAGTATGGAACTTCAGCAAAGGTTATATTGCACCATGATAGCCAATGAGTCCTGAGATGGAAGAGCAGTACATGGAGCAGGATACATTTGAAGAAGATATGCCACAGGGTGATGTTCTGGAACCTTCCGTAGATGAATTGAACACATATCAGGTTAGAACTGCACAACAAACTTAAGAACAGGGAACAGTGGAAACTACAGGTAATATCCCGATGAGATGGGTCAGAGGCCCAAGATGGAAGAGCAATAGATAGAACAGGATACATCTGAAGAAGATAGGTCACAAGATAATGCTCCGGATCCTTCAGTAGAATGCTTGCAGGAATGTTTAGTTACAATTACAATTGCACTTCAAGGTAAAAGGCAGAAAACAGAGAGCAAAGAAAATGCTTTCAATCCTGAAGAAAATAATTTAAGGGATGCCCAGCTTGATTTAATATAGAGGGATAGACATATTAAGATAAATGAAAGAAATAGATTACTGAAAGTAAATAAGATCCAAAATGTTAGAAGACTTGTAAAACAGATGATCAGTAATCAGAATTATAAAGAGAAATCCAGTTAACCTTGTATAAGCACCATTTTACAAACTTTCTTGGGCCACAGGGAATGCAGGTGTCCTGTTTTCTAGTGGTTACATAATCACACAGTGGATGAAACATGTTGCCTGTACTAGTAACATACCTAGAAAACCTCTGCACTAATGCAGCTTTAAACAGAGCTAAAAGAAGGATATAAAAAAATAATCAGACCAGCTGGAATTTAAATCCATAGGCTTCTTCTCTCAGTAACTAGTCGTTGCCTGTATTAATAACACACTGACAAAACCTCTGTGTAATGCAGCTTTAAACAGAACTAAGGGATAAAAATTATAATTCTTATTTTCCTCACCTTCATAACTTATACTACATCCAATCATAGGCTCCTTCACTTTTTAAATCAGCCCATTCACAATTATTATGCCCATAAGCAGAGGTCTAGCATAAAAGATGTTGCTGTAGCTGCTAACCTATATAATTCCCATTTCATTCACCTCTTTAGAATCAAATATCAAAGCCAAAACATATCACTTTTTACAGATACCCCCAATCCAAATCCTAAACTTAAACTACGTTACCAATACCTCCATATAGCTACTTTTACAAGCCTAAGTGAGGACATCCACCCTAACCCAGGCCCTCCTACTAATTTAGACCAATATCATAATATTATCTACCAAAACCAAAATATCCATACTCAGTCTAACCCCCAAAAATGCACTGGCCTTCTTTTCTTTGTCATAAGCCTTCACAGTGTATGCAACAAAATCAGTGAATGCCATGCCTGGATAGCTTTCCATTCTCCTTGTATAGGTGTAGTCACAGAAACATGGCTGAAACAAACTATAAAAGATGAAGAAATCATTCACCTGTATATAGTATCATCAGAGCTGATAGAAAAACAAAAAATCTGGAGGAGTAGCTAATCTTTAAAAAAACAATCTAATAATATAAGACTTTACACCCCCAGATAAATATCACAGAAATCTTTGTCTCCTACTTTAAGCTGAAAAACTATAAATTATTGTGCATTATTGCAACGTATATCCTGCATGCCAATAACATTAAACTGCTGAATAACTCTCTAGCTAGATATCTCCAAATATCTTCAAAGAATCTGATTTTAGGAGACCTAATTATTGATTGGCTTCAGCTAAATTCAGACAACTATTCCTCAGCCATAAACATACATAGGCTAACACAGATAATCAAAACCCCAACCAAATATAATATATCATCCAACAGACAATCTCTGATTGACTGGATCCTAACTTCCTCTCCACAAAACATAATAGATGCAGGTACCCTATCAGATACACTTAGTGATTATCTTTTTTCCTTCATTATCAAAACCACTAACAGCTTACAAAAACAGCACCGCTATAACCATGTAAGAAACTTGAAGTACTTCCATTCAGACACACTCAATAATTAAAGTCATGCAAGTGAACCCCCTAAAAGTCCTCCCCCCATATGGAACTATATCCAATGTCAGTAGATTAAGTATCTTAAATGTGCTAACTCCACCTAGAATAGAAAGATTAAGGGGTAACACTGCACTCTGGCTAATGAAAAAAAACAAAACAAACTGTATATCAACAACAGAGGGCCTGGAGAAAATGACTAAATCCCAAGCAACTCTACAAAATTTCAGAAACCTCAGAAATACTGTGAAAAGAATGGTCAAAGCTGACAAAAAATACACCATTCAAACCCTCCAGAAGTCCTCCATGCTAATCGTAATGCTTTCTGGACAGCCATTTGTAAACTTGTTAATCCAGGTCAGATCCAACAAGGAGCCCCTCCATTGACATCAACTCTAGGAGTATATCCAAGCAATTTAACATCCATTTGCATTCACCTCCTTAATCAAACAAAACCTCACAAAATCCCAATTACTTCTAACCACCCCCAAAAATATATATATATTACTCCTATTCACACCTAAACAAATGGCAACAAAAAGACCTTTTTCCATATATTATCATATAAGAATTCTCAAACTGAATAAGTTAGCCACACCAAGCTGCTAGGTGTAACCACAGATGAGGATTTGAAATTTGATCAGCATATAAAATGAGTAATTAAAAAACTCGACAAAAAAATGGGTTCTCTATATAGGATCAACCCATGCATAATAGACAGTTCCAGAAAGCATATAACCCTAACCTATGCCTTTCCTACACAACTATAAGTGTATATGCTAGTTTAGTTTTCACCAACACACAATCTATAAGATCAGAACAAATCAAGCAATACTATAATAAAGTGGCTAGATTCACCAGCAACATGTGAAACCAGTCCCGCCACTGCCTTGCACTAAAATAGGGGTCTATATTAAATTAAACACTTAGAAAAATGAATGCTAATTCATTGACCCCTTTTAAGTGAAAGGTTAAAATCTCAAGCACCCGGAACAGAGATTTTTTTCACAGGGAAAAAAAATCGCTGTTCCACAAAAAAAAAAACAAAAAAAAACGTAAAACATTATAATGTGGGGGGCACCCCCTCTACTTAAATATACCAACTCCAAGATCGGACCACAGTGGAGAAAATGGCAAACTCCCGAAACCGACCCAGCAATTTTTTTTCCCTGTGAAAAAAATTGCTGTTCCTGGTGTTCGAGATATTAAACTGTTGCTTAAAAGGGGTCGATGAATTAGCGTTTGCTTTTCTAAGTGTTCGCTAATTCAATATAGACCCTAAAATAGTTATGATTGTATGAAAATACCAGACTGCCTTTTCTACTCCCAATTAACTTCAAACCACTCTCTCATTGTCAAATCCATAACTGCTCATTCCTAATTGGCACTGTCGCCCACTATGTCACCCATAGACTACTCTGCTCCAAAAACAAGCTTCAGTTAAATGTTAGCAAAAATAACAATACAGCTGGAGACTCACTTTACTCTAATAAGATTGCAAAAAAAAAAATGGAGTTTCCTACCCATTTTTATCAGACAATATATCAACACATACTGCTTCAAAACACAGTTAAAGGAATACTTACTGGATTCTTGGCTAACATTATAGTATAACGCAATTTTACTCATTTTATTAATTTGTCCCACAACTATCACATCCTACTAGACCAACTATTTACAAACTATCCTAGCATTCCTATGCAATCTCTATTCTATACAAATATTCTTACCTCTCACTCTCCTTCATGTTTCTACCCCAAGTAATACCTAAGCTACAATAACATTTGCTGTAATACACTCCCCATTTTACTCCTCTCTTTCTTTCTATTATACACTAAATAATCTTCATCTGTAACTCTCTGTGCCTCAGCCTTCACATTTATCAGGTAATGCTATGCTTATTTCCTCATACACAAATAATCTCTAAGCTTTATCAAATGCATAATCATGTTTCTTTAATGCTGCTGGACTTTATTCATATTGTTCAAGTAATATTGATTGTATTTTCTTTACTGATTGTAAAAAATTGTACATTAGTTGTACCATATAACTGTCTGTATAAATAAGAACATCTGTTATTATATTTGGTATTGTAAAAATACTTTCCTTCCCAGGCCTCTGCTGAACAGAGGCTTTCTGCACAGTCAGATTATCCTAGCAATCAAATGCAATAAATAAATTAATTAATGAGATGCAACAAAAATAAACAGGACATATTTTACTGTTCAACTAAACTAGAATAAAACAGACAATTAATTGATGGCCCAAATATGTTTTATGTGGAATTAAGAAGCAAAGCAAAAGCAAAATCAGCAGAAACACCACCAGGAAAAAATAAGCAAAACAGATGCATTTTAGAGATGCATTTATGAAGACTACATTGAATATAACAAAAATGCCAAATGGACAGAAGAATTAAAAGAAACAGAAGGAAGCTCTAATATAGGGGATATGAAATTTGCTGAAGTAACAGCCAGAGAAATTTAAATAAAATTATGAAAACTCCAACTCTAGATGCAGGACCTGACTACTAGATAAAGGTATTAATATCCTTACACAAATATTTAGTCCCAAACTTACTTTTATTCAAATCTCATACAGCCACCATCCTGGTTAACAGCAGGAAAATCAATACTTCTCCTTAAGAGTAAACCTGCAATCAGTCCTATGACCTATAGACTAATAACTTTTTTTTTGACTATATATAAACATTACATGCTGGAACTGATGTAGGCAGAGTTTATAGACATCTAGAAAAAAATTCAATCATGGCAATAAACAAAAATGTAAATAACAGAAAGTCATGCAGAGCAAAGGATCATCTATTGTTATATTAAGCAATTGTTATATTAAGCAATTGTAGACAGTTGTAAAAAGGGGAATACTCCAAGAAAATGAGGGATAGACTACAGAAATGCATTCAACCGTATCCACATTAATGGATGACAGAATGGCTACATATATATATATATAAGATACACCCTACATTGATCATTTTAATGAAGTGACTATGAATCAGAGGTAAACCGCTTTACAGCTGATCTATTACAAAGGTCATCTTATTATCCCAGGGCTAAATTTTAAAAGCAGGATATTCTAGGGTGATTCTTTGTCACCACTGATGTTTTGTTTTGACCTTAGCCCATTACGCTGTTTACTTAACAAACTAGGCTATGGTTACAGCTTAACTTCCAAAAATCAGCCTTGGCCAAAGACATGCCATTTTCTTTTTTGTGGATGATTTAAAGTTGCATATTTCATCAGATGAAGATTTGAAAGAGTAACTACAAATCATTAAAACTTTCTCAGATAATATAAGAATGACATATGGTCTTAATAAACATACAAAAGTAATATTTATAACAAGAAAGCTGCAGCACCAATAAAACATCAACAGGGATGGGGAGAGATGAAAGGTCAACAATAAAACATGAATGATGAAGAAGCTTAGTAAAGAATATTTCAGAAGACTAAAGCTAGTATGAAAAACTGTCCAGGCTATAAATCAAGGTTGCATTTCCTGTTCTAAAGTACAGCTTTAATGTGATTGACTGGATCCCAAAATGTACTGAATCTATTGGACAAGAAAACAAGGAAAATGAATTTTGCTTGTCAAATGATATGTAATAACCAGTGCATACCAAGATTATATGTCTGTTAGTCTTAAAGAAGTATGGACATCCTCAAAATCGATTACATGTATGTCTGCAGTCATGGGATTGCATACATATTTGCTGTTCCTATCAGGCCAAAGTTCTAAAACATGAAGAGAAGAAGTCTTAGATGGCATATTTGCTTAGTTTAGTAGAAGCATTTCAGAAACTAGTTGGTATGGAAATCAAACCAGAAGTAGATGAAAATCAGTCAACAACTAAAAGCGTCAAAAAAGAAAGAATATAAAGAAAAGAACCAAAAGAAAAGTAAAGTAAATTGGAAAGTCTACAAATATAGTGGCAAGTACAGAAAATTCCTAAAAGAGTCATATGCTGACCATGATTTGATGAAACAATGGTTAAGGAGAGGTGAATGTGAAAAGATGAAATACTAATAATGGTAGCCCAACATAGTAGGATACATGCACAATAGTTTAAAAGGTCTATTAAAAAGAGGAAGAACTGGAAAGAGTTGAACATCATGTTACTGGCTATGATATGCTCATGGTTGAGGTCTGTATACTGAAAGGCACAATAATGTGGCAAGACCATTGCACTGGAAGTTGTGCAAGCACTACAATATAGAAGTAGTTGAGAAGTATTGGAAACAGGAGCCACAAAATGTTATCAGCAAGTATGAAGTACAGATCATATGGGATCATCAAATACAAGAAGTTGAGAAAACTAATGTGAGAAAACCAGAGATGTTAGTAGATCAAGAAAAAATAAATAAAATTAATGATTAAATTGCTAAAGCCAGTGATTATAGTGTCATAGATACTAAGAGACCCAAAGTCATAAAATAACAGGGTTTCCAAGCAGAAATGTGAGCAATGTGGAAGAATGAAACCCATAGACTTTCAATAGTAGTAGCAGAAACAAGATTAATAAAAAAAAATTATAGTCATACTTAAAGATCATGGGCCAAATTCCAAAAGAAAATTGCAGACAGCTCAGTGCAATGAAGGAAGATGTTGGCATATAAGCAGCGGATGTGATTCCATAATGGACATTATGGCAATAGCAGGTAATAATGTATTCATTGGGATAATTGTGGACTCCACACAGAACCATTGGATTCCAAATCACAGTGGATGCACCTAATGGCAATAAGGTGTGAAAGAGTAGTGCACCAACAATATTATGAAAACACTCGATGGAGGCCATTTATGCTTTTCCTTTACTTCACAATTTCCTATGCTTTTCTAAACAATCTTGTGGATTCCGCAGAATATTACTTTTTAAAAAATGCATGCTGTATTTAATGCATTACAGCAGGCTGGAGAATGATAGTCCATAATAGTGGATGATCTGCAAATGTCCCAGAAGGCAGCCAGAAAGGCACTGAACCAGGCTATAGCTAGGCCAGCTCTCTGGCCAGGGAATAATAGAGAGGTACAGGTTAGAAAGAGAAGTGGTGCATGCTGAGCATAGGATGTGTGCACCCTGCATGTGTTCACACAGCTGTAGGATAACTCATTACTAGTAGAAACAAAAGTGTGTCTTTGCCTGGGTATACAGACCTCTAGGAGATGTTGTAGCACTGCTTCAGATAGCCATCAGTTGAATTCTAGGACAGTTCCTAGCAGTAATGTGCAGGAAAGTGGATGAAGTCATCCAGTTCCCAACCACAGCCATGGAGCACAGAACTGCCAAGAAATAGTTCTGTGCTATTCCCAACTTTCCCCATGTCCTTGGTGCAAAAGATTGCACCCATGTGCCAATAAAACCCCAGTGGAACATGATGCTGAATGTTACATCAATAGAAAGAGGTGGCCATCATTGAATTTTTTGGTTGTGTTCTCAGAAGATTACCATATACCCCAGTAGTGTGCATGATGCAGCAATATAGAGAGAAAGCAGTCTGATGTCCACTTTCCAACATGGTGAAATTCTTGAGGGCCTTCTACTTGGTAAGTATAGTACCACAGCTATAATGCAGGCATAACCTTGACCTTTCAGCAGTAAACATGAAGACTAAATGTATGTTTTCATCCTCCTACAAACAAGTGATTGAGGTTATTCACTGGCACATTGTCTTATGACACCACAGACAGCCCCATCGCCTGCTAAGGATGAATACAACAGAGCACACACTGCAATATGGAACATCATGTGTTTGGCATACTAAAATCAAGATTCATATGTCTGGATTCTTCCAGGGGTACACTTCAATACACATCAGAAAAGGCATCACAGATGGTCACCATGTATGCCATGCTGCACAACATGATAACATCAGAACACAGTAGCCTGCCAGCTGCATTTGTGGGGTGACCTACTACAAGAACCTCAGATGTCTGATGTGCAGCTATCAGAGCTATCACAGGATGATCAATAGGACACAAAGGTGAAATGGAATAGGCGTGAGTGACAGAGGTTGTGGCCGTATGATTTAGTTTAGGCAGCATAGCAGTGTCTGGCTCACACCTTTGGATCATGACAAGCCACACATACAGAAGTACACAGACAAAACACTTAAGTTCATACAGTGTTGCCCCACAACATCAGTACAGAACACAACTAATTGAAAAAGTCCATTATGCTTGGATTGAGCATCATAGATACCATAACCACAATATCCACTTGCAAAACCTAAAATACATATATGTGTCATAGAAAGAACACATCTGGATAGCTACAAAAGAGCATTCACCGTAGGACCACTTTATGCAAGGTACATCACCAGGGAAGACCTCATTAGCATATGTGTGGCACACCTGAGGTGTGCAGAACAGAAGATGTCCATGTAGAATATCATCAATCATACAATTATTGTGTGAATGTAGCAGTATAGCTGCCAAACCATAATAAATGTAGGACTGTGTATTGTTTGTTAATGTATCGTAACCAACAGAACCTAACTGTAGGGATGGTATGATAGCACTGAGATGCATCATACATATCATAGGGATTTGTAACACTGTAGTACACCACACCATGCAGCAGACAGCAGCAGTGATACTGACAACAAGGTAATGACTGATAACAAAGCCACATACCTGACATGGAACATGCAAGTATTATGGGACATAAGCAAACACTAATTATAGTTGCAGGGATGTGCAACGGGTCTATATCACAAGATCAAAACTTTAGGTAGTCGAATACCTAAAGTTCGATCTATAAATATCAAAACCTAAAAACTGTGAATGACCACTTCCACACAGGGAAATAATTATCTTGGGGTTGGGAGAGAGGCTTAATGGCTAAGGTGTTTGCCTTACAAACACAAGGTGCAGGGTTTGAGTCTCACAAGGGATAATTGGGGGCTTAAAAAATGGCTGAAGGGGGCAGTTAGCTGAGCTGAGTACCTATGAACTATTAAAAAAAAAAAAAAACTTTTAAACCCAAATCAAGTGCCACCCACAACCCCCCAACTAAATATACCAACTCCAAGATCGTTCTACATTGGAGAAAAGGGCAATTTTTCCCTGATGAAAATTCATTTTTTTTATTTTTTTTTTTTTTTTTTTTAGATAGACTTTTTTCTCTATCTTCTAATATAGAATCTCTATCTTGTACATGCAAACCCATATGGCACAAATATGAACAAGCCAACAAAACAAAGCAAAGCATCAATGACAGGAATTACATATCAGCTTTGGAACATGCATCATTGTATGAGATATGCCAAGATAGGTGTGTGTGTGTGTGTGTGTGTGTGTGTGTGTGTGTGTGTGTGTGTGTGTGTGTGTGTGTGTGTGTGTGTGTGTGTATCTAAGCAGGTAAGTATGGAAAGGCACACATGTTAATATGCAAACAGAGTACCAAACAGGTAACAGAGAAGGAGAAGGAGGACCAGAGGAATTAAATAGAAATAATATTACCAATATACCAGTATATATCTATATAGTTAACGTATACACATATGTAATAAATAAATCAATGTTGTAAGAATAAGGTGACATGCTGATGATTGGGAGAAATGCTCACTATATGTTAACTAGCAAGAGCTGCTAAAATGGATGCAGATGATTGAATGGTGCAATTGTCACTATATTAACTACAATAAAACAATGACAAATATGTACAACATAACACACCATGAAGGCACTTACTAATATCAGATAAATGAGAGAAAAACATTGTGGCATCAGACATTTGAGAAACCAGTTACAGTGGCCAGCACAGTAGTCATCATTACCACAGGGTTACAATGACACAACAGGACATACATCGGATCAACTGTCAGTGTTACTGTAAAGCAGTCTAGGGTGCCAGTGCTGATGGCTCACATCATGGTCATGGCTACCTCTGCTCACGGTGCTGTACCAAGAAGCTGGTTGTGATGACAGTAACAAATTGGGACATGGTATAGGCATGAGCATTACTATGATGTGTCTGAATGTGACTGCTGTGTTCTGAATAGTTAGACCAACAACAGATGTTCATGTATGTTGCAGCATAGACAACGATGTGTGAGGGCCATGTGTGGATCTACTGATAAGGGAGTCTGCCTCTCCCCACTGCAGATAATCTGCTCATGAGGGTCAAGGCATGAAAGACCCCATTTGCATTTCAGCACTGCTCTAACACCACCATAATTAGGCTTTCAACAAAGCATGCAACAGATACAATGCAATCATGCTGTCCAACCAATGCTGCCATGACCTCTCCATGTCTGTGCTCCTGACCTTTATGCAACATACACACACACACACACACACACACACACACACACACACACACACACACACACACACACACACACACACACACACACACACACACACACACACACACACACACAACTGGTGTGCTACATGATCAGTAACATGGGCAAGTTCACACAGGTCATTGCCATGATGTGACTGTGAATGTTCATGTGCCTTTAACAGTAAGCTTACACCATCTGACACATGTCCACACACATCAGTTACACTCACAAGGGTAGTCCAATGGATGCTATCAGTCAATTGCCAAGAAGAGTCACCTTCACTACCAGACTCAACATGTGACAGCAGGGCATAGCTGGTGACACCATCCTTCCATTTAGAGGCTATATTATGAACCACCTGAGTATCCTGTTATGGGCCAGACAGTGAACCTGATGCAGTGTCCCATGTGCTTCTAGCTGTACTTTCAGACTGAGGCATATCAAATCTCACCTCAATCTCAGTGGATGGGCTACTGGAGGAGGCAGGAAATGTATGTGCTGCAAGTACAGACAGATGAACTATGTCATATGCATTTACAAAAGTCAAATGAGGCAGGATATGACTAACATGACTGGACAAGTAACTAACTGTACTAATTATGGTATATGGACTTACCAGGTCAGAATGGCCATAGGTGATGGAATGAGTCTACAGAACAGAGATAAACCATATAAATCACATGTCAAGCAAATATAAAGGACAATGTTGAAACAAACATACATGATGACATACCAATATGTCCCTTTCTGACTCCACTTCTGCTGGGGAGGGTTGAAATGCCACTGTAATGTAAAAAGATACATGTACACAACAACTCGGGGCTATACGGCATCATGTAACACTGAAAATGATGCATACCATACAGCAAATAAGACATACGCATACCACATGGCTGACAGTGTTTTGCAGAAGGCAAGTGTCCTATGCAGGTGAACAAGACAACATTAGTCATAAAGGTCACATATATCACAGTACAGCAACCATACAGACTGCTTGACTGGATCTGTTATCACCAGATAGGGCAGAGAGCATTCCGTGTAATGTGGAACTGATAGGTTATAATGGATCACAAGCAAAAGGTGAGTACATCTTAGTTATAACACCTGGCAAAGGCAGGCAAAATATATTGATCATCCTAACTGACTACAAGACAAGTACCTGACATGTGCCACTCTATAGCAGCCACATAGACTGCCTTACTGGGTCTGTCCTCCTTGGATGGGGCAGCAAGCATTCTGTTTAGTGCAGAACCTGTAGTTTATAGTGGAACACAACCAACAGGTGAGTACATCTCAGTCATAACAGCAGGTGGATCAGCCTAACTGACTAGAGCGACAAGTACCTGATGTGTCCAGCTGTTGAACTGATGTTGGTGACACTGTGCATGTGAATAAAACATTAATATTCATGGTGCTGACAGTGTTAGCTAAGTGTTGTTTATTTAATATAATATGCTAGTAGACTTGCCAGGTCTTCCCTCATTTGGGATGTTCAGGAGTACATGACATTGTTGTGCCACTATAACATGCAAAAAAAACAGATAAGATGTGTGAAAGAATGGCCATGAATGACAATTGCATTATACTGTGTTTGTGATTGGTGGACATAGATGTACATCCTTGAACACCTGCCTCAATCCCTCCCCTGGGTATTTGACAATCCCGGCAGGTGTTATGTTGGGAAGCCAGAAGGATCACTGTCTCATCTGGGGGAGGAAATGGTGCCCCACCTCCAGTGGCATTTCTCTCCCTCTCATAGGGATAGAGTCTGTTGGCTGCACTTAGGATCATGTCAGAGCAGTGGTGTTAACAGGCCTCCCTGAAATGATTGTGCCCACCCATAGCATTCACTATGTTGGCAATGTCCTTCCACACTTGTTTTTTCCAGAATGTATCGCCCATCCATTTCCAAAAATTGTGTCCATGTTGCTGCAGTGCCTCCAGAATAATTTTGTTTTTCCAGTGGGAAAAGTTGTCATGCCAATTCCTGGTTGAAATCTGAAAAAAAGTGATTAGGACCTATCAGGATGTATACAGGAAATGAACTTATTGATATAGCAACCTTTAAAGCACATGTTGATGTGATGTCCCTCATACACATTGTAATGTTATGTAAGACAATCAGTGCCATGTTTATTACCATCATGTACAGATAAGGAAATGAAATATATATCACTTGTGGACTACATGCTATGTAAAGCCTACATGTGCAAAATAATTACCCCATTTTGCAAATTAGACATGATATGTTATTCATGTAGAGGTAGGACTAGAACCCAAGTCTGAGAAGATGTTGACATTTTCAAGCCTCACTGCTAACCATTTTACCACCACTTCAGCAACAGTAGTATGGGTTTATTCACAGTCACATGCACACCTAACAACATCTACCAAGTCAACAGCAACCATGTGGGATATGCCATAGATATCAATGTATTCAGTAACAAAGATCAGCATAATTGTGCAATGTATGCTAATGTAAATAACATATGCAGCTATATTTGTGAAAAAACACCTCATGACAATAGCAGCACATGAAAATGAGTATCTTAGTGGTAACAGCTAGATGTAAAAACAACTACCAGGTTACAGGCTAACTCATCTTGATGTCCCCCCAGTCCCACTGAATGGCATACCAGCTTCCAGTGTAGGAAAAAAATCAGCAAATATCTGCAAATCATACTTTGAATGTTTAATTTGAGGACACTCACCTAAATCGTTGTCCTCCGCAAACACTACTATAGATGTACAGATGAAGCTGCATTACCAACAGATATGGATGGATTCCATCTGTATCTGCAGTTCACTGCGGCTGGTGTGCTTGCAGCTATTCACCTGCATATGAAAAAAACCTCCCTGGCAATTATGGATATGTAGTCTTATGCATGCACATTGAGGAAGGCCACCATGTCCTTTATGTAAGTGACATATTGATGTGCAGATGTTTTTGCATTGAAAAATACATGTTAATAGTTCCAGGGTTCACACAGGACGCTACCATCATCACAGAGTAATACTGAGCAAGTAGTTCAAAAGAGCGTACAAGCAGCTGACCCCATGACAGCTTATCTTTTGTTCTAAGTTGCAGTCAAGTAGTTATATCTGACAGTGAGATTAGATCACTGCAAATAGCTATTAAGTACCACTTGTGTCATACATTAGAGCTTCATTAGCATGCAATATTTTGGAATCACATCAGTGAACATCTGTGTAAGTTCTCAAATCTCAGGGTATTAACCAGTAGATCAGCATAAGTGTACAATGTTCATTGAAAATACTCAATAGTTATCATTGAATGTGAACATTTGGAACATGTTCAATGCCCACCAATAGACTGCTACCACCATATGTGCCCCACTTTTAAACTGTGACGCTGACACATTTTCATATCATACCCTTGCTACCTGTGAACTGAGAGGTACTTCAATGAGCTTGTTGTATAAGACATTCTTTATTACATTTCTGGACAATCTGAAGAATATTTCAACTGACAGGAGGCTCTGGCATGTCTGAGTACCTAAATGGACTGAAGGAGAGATCATCCAGATGCTGCTAGTCTTAAGTGTGACATAAGGAGAGGATGCAGGCATGCCAAAAGAACTTTGCCCAGATAGATGTATACGGAAGCAGATTGTGAGGGAGCTCCAAGGATGCACCAGAATTTGCAGGACTAGGCAGGTCCACCATCGATGCAACAATCTTTACATTGAGACTGGGATGATCTTTGCCCTAGGATTGTAGAGGTTCAATGACAGCCCCTGGCCTACAGTCAGTGTCATAATCCACACTTTTACACTTATTAATTACATTATCATTTACTGAACAGATGCAGTGGTATAATGAATTGGGGTCCTTAATTATTCCATTTATATATACAGCACTGCCACTGCACTACTTATAATGAAAAGTAAGATTTAGTGGTTAATTATTAATGGTTGTCCTGCTGCATATCCCAAAGTTATCCACAAATAAGAATGGCTGGAAATGCAGGTGTGCAGGATTTTTAATGACAGTATTTTTCAGGGATTGGTATAATGGATAAGGTGTTTATCTTGCAAACACAAGGTATAAGGTTTGATTCTCACATGTGATAATTGGCCAGGCTTAAAATGGCCTGTAAGGGCAGTTAGTGCATTTGAAATATTACATTAACAGTGTTATTCATTAACAGCAGCTGGTACAGCTTGAAAACTGCTGTGTTGTCTATTAGCTAGACTCCTTAAGTAATGCAGTAGTGTAAATGGAAATTGATTGTTTGTGAGTTCAAACCCACAAATGCATTGTTGATCAGAATAGTTATGGGCTGATTCTTTTTTGATGAACTTGACATAATGACTATGTTGCATGGTTGTAGGCTGATGTATAAAAAAATCTACACGTTTCATTGTCAGAGTGCATTAATGCCTACATTGCATAGGCCACGAATGGCTATGCATTTCTTCTTTACATGCAACACTTCAAAATTGTTCCATACAATGTAGTTTATTAACAAGGATCATGTTAGGATTCCCATGCAACAGTTATAGAAAAATAAATTATTTAGGCTCAGTTGTACTTGTTCAGTAGTAACTGTTTACATATAGAGAGAAATCCAAGAAAAACGCCAAATCAAACCAGGTAAAACAAAAAGCTCCATGGAGCTTTTTGTTTTAACTGTTTACATATATGTGAATAATGCACGTGGACATGCATAACAAATGAGTGAGTTATATAATTACATTCAATTTACACTAAATGTGCAAATATATAATATCAAGACTGTGGCATACCTTAAGGGTTAGCACACTTGGTGCTTTCAGTAATTACAGATGAGTTACAATATAATGATCTATTTAGGATGCAGATAAATATGCATTTCTTCATCATCTGTAACAATTCACGATTGTTCCATACAAAGTATTTTATTGCCATGGATTTCACTGTGAATCCCTTCCAATGTTTGTGTCTTTCGGCTTTTTCCCGGTTAGGGGTCGCCACAGCGGAACTCCGGTCCGCTAATGATTGGTAGAAGATTTGTACGTGACGAGTTACCAGCTCTGACGCACAACCTTCAATGAAGGTATGCCCTTTCACACATGTCTCCACATAGAAGACGCTTTAGCTGAGAATCGAATGGACAACGTCTTGCTGTGAGTCGACAACGCTACCGCAGCACCACCACCGCAGTACACTGTGATTCCCTTCCAATAATTATTGAAAAACAAAATATGTAAGCTCAGTTTAAAATGCTCATTAATAACAATTCACATACATTACTTTTTGACTGGTTTAGAATAATATAACAGCTTTGCAGGACAACATCCATGCAGAGTGTTGTAATCACAATTGACTGATTTTTTTTTTTGCGGGGGGGGTGATGCTTCCTACAATGTGGTATAGCTGACAAAGTTATTAGTGTCAATGGGAAAATATTTACTGTCTACAGCTCAGTTATATTGCCCTATGTGAATGCTGTTCTGCTTACTATATATGGAAAACAGAATGCAAGTTGAAAGAAGGAATAAATGAATATCTTTATGCCATTTCTAAGTTAAATGTAGCCAACACCCTAGAAGGCATGTAACTGATTTCCCTGGTCATCACTTTAAATTTTCAGTACTGGAGAAACTAATTCCTAATGTTAGAGGTCATGCTTTTGGATTACATCTGGAAATGAAAGAATTGTTTTGGCAAGTACACTTTAATGCTGTGACCTTTCTAGGACTCGTACTAGTTTTCTCAAATTTAAAGCATTCCAAGGGTAGTTTTACTTTTAATGTTTAACCAAGTGATACTTTTATTATTGATAAAACATAATTGCTGTCGTAAAGGTTTTTATAAGTAAATATTTAAATATATTTTTTTACATGGTTTAGTTATTGTTTTGTATGCATTAAGATGATAACATTATGAGGTGGGGCATGACTTTTGTATTAAAGCTTCTGCATTTTTGTGTGCTAGGTATTAACTGATGAAGTCTAGCATTGGATTTAAGACAAAAAATGCTTAATAAAATTTCAGTTTGTTGTGTGCTCTACGAAGACACTGCTTCATCTTTTTCTATAGCTCCCTAGAATGTGGTATACGTTTAATGGGAACACCATCTGTCATACAACACATCAGCAGCTTCCATTTATTTTTATTATTAAATCCCATATATGTACATATTCACACGCATCCCTTTGTCTTACATCTCCCTACGTGTATTTACATAAAAATAGACACAAAAACACTGACATAGAGAAATAGAGAGAGAGATCACTTGACATGTTTTTGCTTACGCACACATGTACACACACACACACACACACATATATATATATATATATATATATATATATATATATATAAATATATATATATGGGCATCTGTCTGTCTATCTATCTCTCTCTCTCTCTTTTTTTCTTCTTCTTTCAGCTTTTCCTGGTTAGGGGTCACCACAGCAGATCACCTTGTCCGCTCATGATTGGCAGTGGAGTTTTACGGTGTCGAGTTGCCAGCCCGGCGCCCAACCTTCCACAGAAGCCACACACATACTCGCACCTAGGGCCAATTTAGAGTGTCCAATCCACCTGCAGCATGTCTTTGGGATGTGGGAGGAAACCAGAGCACCCGGAGGAAACCCACGTGACCACAGGGAGGAAATGCATACTCCGCACAGAAGGCACCCCAGCCGAGGATCGAACCAGAGAACCTTTTGTTGTGCGGCGGTAATGCTATATATATATATATATATATATATATATATATATATATATATATATATAAATATATACACACACACACACACACACACACACACACACACACACACAAACCTTGGAGCTTTTCTCCCCGGGCCTTTACTGAAAATGGGCACCTGTGCTCAGTCAGACTTGCCTGTTAAATAAATAAGATTGTGTGTGTGTGTGTGAGTGTGTGCGTGTGTGCGTGTGTGTGTGTATATATATATATATATATATATACACACACACACACACACACACACACACACATATATATATATATATATATATATATATATATATATATATATATATATATATATGGGTCTACTAATGTAGATCAACATTACACTATTTCAAAATACGATAGTAGTGTCCCACTAAAGAGAAAGTACACTTCAACGAAAGTGCACTTTCGCTAAAGTCACTAGAATGAAGGGTTAGGGCTTGGGTAATGGATAGTGGATAGCTAGAAGGGCTATCCACTATCCTTAACCCAAGCCCTAGCACTAAGGTCCATGACTGCCACACCACAGTGCAGGAAATTGTATTTCCTCCACTG
Source organism: Protopterus annectens (assembly GCF_019279795.1). Taxonomy (NCBI): domain Eukaryota; kingdom Metazoa; phylum Chordata; order Ceratodontiformes; family Protopteridae; genus Protopterus; species Protopterus annectens. Next base: position 570,760,474 of record NC_056746.1, read on the forward strand.
ATCAGTAGTTACGGACCTATTTCCTGTACTGTGGTGCAGTAGTCATGGACCTTAGTGTTAGGGCTTGTGTTAAGGATAGTGGATAGCTCTACTAGCTATCCACTATCCTTAACCCAAGCCCTAACCCTAAGTTCCATCACTACCGCACCACAGTGCAGGAAATGTCCTGTTCGACTAAGTGACTTTTGCGAAAGTGCACTTTCGTTGAAGTGCACTTTCACGTTAGTGTGACACTACTATCATATTTCGAAATATATATATGGGTCTAGGACACATGCTTGACTAGCATTTGTCCGAATCACAAAACATCGAACACACATACACGAAACGCTTAACATCGACAAGCACTTCCGTGTATGTGTGCCTGTTTCGTAGATCGGACTACAGTGCGGGTAAGGGAAAATTCCCTTTTCCCCACTGTAGTGTGATCTGTGAGTGAGAATAATAAAGTAGGGTTGTGGGGGGGGTGAAAACGTAGATTTTTTTTTTGAACTACACATACACGGAAGCGCTTTTCGATGTTAAGCGCTTTCGTGTATGTGTGTTCGTTGTTTTGTGATTCGGACATATGCTAGTCGAGCATGTGTCCTAGATATATATATATATATATATATATATATATATATATATATTTAAAATAAAAAACCTCTAATAAAGGAAGGAAAAAGAACGAGAAAAACAAATTTCCCATTTGGGCAGTTTCATTCTTTATTATTCTATACAGTGTTTAGTAGTACCTCTTGGATAGTTGAATAGTTTTATTTTACTATAATGTATGTGTAGATATATATATATATATATATATATATATATATATATATATATATATATAGGTCTACTTCTAATTAGCGAAATTCCACTTACCCGAATCTCAACTAGATCGAGACTACAACACCGACTGTTCATTTAAACAAACATTCACATCACCAGAATTTTAAACTGGGAATGGAGGCAGGTGGCCAGCATTCGACAACAAACATACCGTAGTATGTCAAACCCACCCAGGGGGGCCTTGCCCCCACACTTCCCAATGTGGGAGGCTGCACCCCCCCAACTATATATATATATATATATATATATATATATATATATACCAACTTCGAGATTGCACTATAATGTGGAAAAGGGTAGATTTCCCTATGTTGACTGCCTCCTTTCCCTTTTTTTAATTCCAGCGATGTGAGCATTCATTTAAGTGAACATTCATTGTTGTCATCTTGATCTATTGAGATTCAGGTAAGTGGTATTTCAGTAAGTAGAAGTAGACCTCTCTCTCTCTCCTTAACATAATAAACATATGCACAGATGTATATAACTTTGTGTATGTTTATATTTGAATATCTGCTGCCTTGGTTTGTCTATATGTCAAGCTATCTAGAATTGTCAAAAGTATACATCTGCAATAACAATACATATCATTATTTCTAAAAGTGTCAGCATATGCATCATTTGTACATTCCTGTGATGTATCTTATGTGACAACAATTATATTTCTCATATATTACTGAGTGGAATATGATACCTTTGTAAAGGTCATCCTCACTACTTTCTGTGCTTTTAACACTATCCTTGTTTAATATTACTCTAAAATGCACATAATGCTGATCACATCATTTTTCTGATGATAAATTGTGTCTGTCCACCGGTTATTTTGTATATCATTTTGCTTGGATAGACAGGGTCACCTGGAACCGTGTGTTATGCTTTAAGATCAAACATGTTTGAATAAATGTAACGTATTGTCCTACAGTGTAGTGTAAGTAGCTAGGCAGGTCATGTTCTGGAATCTGGTGTGGATGTAGATTAATGCTATAGGTTTGAGTCTAGCTGCCACTGGTTTGTAGTTGGTTATCCTAGTTTGTAAGATACATTTGCACTCTTAAATCAAACTCTCTCTGTACAAAGCTTTACCGAGGTGTATGTATGGCACTGCTTTATCACCCAAATCCTTTATTCTTACTATGCTCTGCACAGAGTTAATATAACATTAACTGCTGTGTACCCTTATAACACTGAATCATTGTTGTTGTCAGAGGTGCCGGAAGATACTGAGGGCTGGGGGGGGGGGGTGCGAGCAGAGGTTTGGAGAGGCATTTAGTAATAAGAAAAGGGCATTTTTACATTTTTTTTTTGCTTATTTTACTATTTACTGGAATATAAAGAAGCATATGCATGATATGTGTATTCTATATACTGTCAACTGAAGTTGCATTAAGAATAATTCCATAGGACAAAATAAAAATTAAGCTCTTGTCTTCACCCCATTTGAAATGTGAATGTGATCATTTTTTTCACCTGAATATATAGCCTGAGTGCTATGAATTGAAGGATTTAGGAAAGGGTAGGAGCGTTTAAAGACAGCATTTGTAAAATACACAGACTTCGGTGTTTTATTTCAACATTTCAATACTCAAACTACACAGTGATAAACAAGCCACTTGCATTTAATGTAATTGCTGTATAGCATGGACTCTATGGTTTAATTCTGTTCTGATCATAATCCTGGCAGCCCCTGCACACAATATATAGTGGGTTTGGATACATCAAAGATTACTTGGCTATTTCCAAATTCACAAATTCTCAATAAAAACATACAATGAGCTGTTAGAACATTAATCAGAAATAGACCAAAAGGGAGGTAGTGGAGGCAAAGGGAGAGGCTGCGCTGGATGAAAGCTGTTGGGGGCACAGTCAGCACTGTAGATGATATGCTAGTTGGTGCCTCTAAGTTTCTAATGCAATTACTTTTTTGGACAGCTGAATTGATAAGAGACTGCGATTGTGCTTACAGTGTTTGTCTGTGTGTGTGTGTGTGTGTGTGTGTGTGTGTGTGTGTGTGTGTGTGTGTGTGTGTGTGTGTGTGTGTGTGTGTGTGTGTGTGTGTGTGTGTGTCTTTGTGTTAAGAAATGTGGCATGAAACTAGTAAATCTCTTTGATACATCTTCTTAAATGTGTTTCAGACAGATAAAGAGCTACTGTATAGAAAAGTAATAGCTCTTTGCCCAGAGGTCTTTTTGTCATTATCGCTGCAACTCTGAAGGGAGGACACCAATTGGGTGGAGGTTGCCCAGGGAAGCACATTACCCAGCTACAGCTCTGTCAGAAATAGTAATTGAAGTTCCACAAATTTCAGAGTCCCTTTCTACCCCTAAGATTATGTAACATGTCTTAACTGCACTCTCCAAAGCTTAAAACAACATCTCTATGGGCCTTGATAATATGCATGGCTACTTAACCAACACCACTAGACATGCCTTTTCTGAACCCTTCCTAAAACTGTTCAGCTTAAGGATATGTTTCTGAGTTATAGAAAATATCTATCATTATGCCCTAACATAAAAGGCTCTCACCTCAGATCTCAGGAACTGATCAGCCTTACAGGCACAGCTTGCAAAGCCATGTAATGTATTAATTTATATCTCATTTCATAAGCTTTGATTTAAAAAAGTATTCATGCTCTAGACCCACAACAACATTGTTTTGTCAAAAAAAGATAGTGTCTGCTTAATTTAGTAAACTTCCGTGAGAAGATCCCTGAGGCTGTAAATGGCAGCCATACAGTTCATACAGTGTACTAGTACCAGGACCACTGACACCGCTCCCTATTATGGTATTCCAGATAAGCTTAAATGCCTAAACTTAGCCCCTTACTTTGCAAAACAGCAAACTGGATGATAGCTAGAACCCACATTGTTAAAGCAGCAGGTGCCACCTCAAAAAGCAGAGGTGATTAGAGGCATTACTCATGACTCAGTACTGGGATCCCTCCTACTCAGTATCTTCTAGTTAGATCTCCAAACCACTAACCCAGACATATTGCTAACTAATGTTGCCAATGACCACAAGCTGGTGTTGTCATTTACTCAGAAGCTGATACCACCAGTGGATTAACCATATAAATCAGCAGTGCATTAGGAAATGAGTTTAGGTTAAATACACAGTAGAGCAGCATTGTCACCTTTGGTAAGTAAAACATGACAGTAGCTTACTTTATAGATGGCACCCAGTTCCAGAATGATAGTCATTAAAGGTCTTGACACCCTTGTAGACAGCTTACTATCTTTTGACCACAATGCAGCAATAGTAGCCAGGATACCTTTTATCTAGCCCAGTTAATAAGTTAAGCTACTCATCCAAGCCAAATAAATTATATTTCCCCTATACTCTACTCTGATCTGACCATTTATAGAATAGAATGCTCCTTTTTATATGCATCTATCCAAACACATCACACGGCTACAAAGATCCCAGAGGTTCCTAACTAAAGCATTTACCAGGCTAATTACCCATAGTTAACAAGGCAGTCTTGAAACTTTGTTCCTATACTCTGACTTGTAAATTTTCCTGTGCAATGATTTATGTCTACCATTCTGTGTCATTAACCACTCAACCTGACTTGATCTCCTACACCTTTGCAAAACAACTGGTTCTACAAACACTCACACTAAAGACTTCATCCTCAATCAACAAACAAATAAGACATGCTGGACAGACAAATTTATTACTCACTTCTTCTTCTATTTATACTTATGTGACATAAAAACAATGTGATAACCCCTGCTTGCTTTAAGGTAAACCTGATGATTAGATTCCCGTCCTGACTTGTTTTTCCCTCCTATGCAAAACAAAACATTCTAACACTGAAAACAGACTTAGCATGAGAAACAGTAAACATCTCTTCCCTTGAAACTCATATTTAGTGAAAATGCATCTGGTAACCCATTTCATAGTTAAACAACATATACTGAGGTACTAATTAGAGGCTATTTGAAGGGCGAAGGAATTCAGAAGACAACTGTATAATGCATTTACTAACAGCCTGTGACAGCACACTGCACCCAAGTATCCTTTTTCAGGGGCATCCCTGAGCACTGTCTGGTAAAGTGACTTTCTCAGTCATACAACAGGCAAACAAAGGCTGAGGGAATAAACCTTGCACTACAGGAAGCAGCTCATTGACAGCTTATAACTATACTCATCTGCATTAAGTACCAGACAAATGGCTGTAGCCCAACAAAGTGCATTGCACAATACGTGCCTGCAAAAAAACAAGCTAAATTAAAAACGTATTCATAGATGAAATATTAACAATAGACTCATTCATACAGGTGACTACCAGCAATACTAAGTCCCACATAGAGGTGGATCTGCCCTGCACGTGACTGCCCACAATATCTCCTCTCATGTACAGGTGGAGCTAAAATGCAGGTAACTTCCCACAGTACATATTCCACTATGCAGCTGGATATGTAGCACAAGTGACTGCATGCAGTGCTTGGTCCTACACTGAGGTGAAGCTATATTTCTGGTAGTGAGAAAAAGATTAGATATGTGTCGTATCACATGAGAAAGAATTCAAAAGGGTTTTTGAAGGTCCCATAAAATACTGACACAAGGGCTTACATTTGTAAAGCTGTTCTACAGGCCTAGACCCATACTACATTACAGCATCAGCATTATCTACAAATTCTTCAGCCTTGTGACAAGACACCATCTCAAAATAAAAACAATCATACTTCTCTTTTTGTATGTAGGATTATGTACTGCAGGCAAGGAAAAATAGTCGGGGGGTGAGCCTAGATGGCAGAGTGAAGACAATTTATTTTTTCACTAGTAGCTTCTTATATACTCAGACTTCTAGAACTTCAGACAAGATTTTACAGTCAAATTCTCTTGGAAACTATAACCCATACTGTTGTATGATGAACAACTCAGAACATAATCATACTGATATTTCATTGAAAAGAGACATGCAGTAAGTGATCTCTACACTCCAAGAACTATCCTTAAAAATTGATGGATTTCAAGAGAACTTAGAAAACTTAAGAGTAAACACTATCAAGCATACAGATACATTTAAGGAAATGTTATAACAACAACAAATGAAAATTATAGACTTGAAAACTGCTTTAACTGACATAAACAACAGACTCAAGGAAGAAGAGATATAAGCAAACCTTTTATTAAAACAAAACATCAGAATGTAAAATAAAATTGATGACCTAGAAAACTGCAAAACAAGACGTAATATAAGAATATACCCCCCCCCCAAAAAAAAAAAAAAAACAGAAGGTAAAGATATTTTCTTTCCTGACTACATGGATTTCCAAAATCTTAAATCTACAAGAAGGTTTCTCCTTTTGTTTAAAAAGGATACATTGACCTATAGGTAAACCAGTTCATTCTAATTCTTCAATGCCTCCAAGAAAAATAGTTTTAAAATTCCTTTCTTGTCTTGAAAAAGAACTGGTCAAAGGCTTCTTTTAACTATGGACAAAGTAGTATAAGATTTGATAATGATTATTCTTCTAAAACAATTGAATCAAGGAGAAATGTTAACCACTAATTAAACTTCTTAAGCAAAATAATATAAAGGCTCAACCAGTCTTTCATGGAAAAAAAACAAAAATTCACCTTCCGAGTGGCATAAAATCTTTAATAATATTAAAGAGGTATAACTGCATTTATCAAAAGTAACAATGTCGTATCAACCACAGAAGAAATAGACTGGATGTCTCATACTTTAAAAAGAACTTTTGAAAAAAAAATGTTTGGACAGATCTCAGGAAGAAAAAAATATAAAATACAAATCAAAATGTAAATACAAATATAAAGTCCTCCAAGAACTCTTAATTGAACAATTCTCTGTCAGCATTGTTTTATCTCAGTATGTAGTACTCAAGAACTAAAACTATAGTAAGAAGTTTTTTTCATTTTGACATTTGTGGCTATCGGCAGTCACAGGTAAACTGTTTATTAATTATCAGTATAAGTATTTCTTTAAATCCTCTAGTCTCTGCAGTTAAAGTCATCTAATAAGTCTAACAACAGAATGCTCTAAACTTTATTTCTTTTGCATAAGATGTTTATAACATTAACTTTAGTATTAGACTACTCCAACAACAGATTATGTTGCAAACACTCTCTCTTAGACAAAGTCTACTTTAGAATAGATATGCACCTAAGGAGTATCATGGAAAGTTAGAGGTAATCTTAATAATAATTTATAGTACCTAAATTATGGTGATTTTTTTGTATTTTTTATTGTTAAACAATATTCCAGTTGTAAAATTAGCACTTTTAATGCTTGTATTCTTTTTTGAGTTTATTACAATACAAACATTTTCATCTCATCTTTCCACACTTGGTGCTAGCATCACTCTGAACCTTTTCAACAAAATGGTCTCTTGAGCATTCTGTCAGAGGCTTCAACTCATCTTAAGTTGATTGTAATCTTTCAAATACTACAAAACTTCAGGAAAACACATAAATGCCTCTAGGTTGGGGTCATTGAGAAATCACTACACCTTTTAAAGGTATTTCCCCATTTCTGCTAATGTTATTTATCAAAATAATTACACTTCTGGTATGGCTTAATCAGAATCACGTATAACTTGACTTTAACTTGGACTAGATAAACATAGCATCACTTAAAATCTATCCAGAAATTTCATACTTACCTGGATTACTTTTACTCTAATGACTGATGCTAGCAACAAGTCATCTTCCTTTATTCATAGGTTCATAGATTAATACTAGGCTAGCTGCTCTTTAGAGCCATTTTAAGGCTAGACTAGCCAATTATCCTATGTAAGAATCACACCCTGTATCTTGTGTTCATAAGATAAACACCTTAACCATTATGCCACCCCCTCCCTACTGGATAATTTACCCCTACACCTCTTCCTATGTATCCCAGCTTCCTGAATTTGTCAATTAAAAAGAAAGAATATTTATTGATTATATATACTGAGATATACATTCTCTTGCTTGAATTTTCTCATATCTAGTTATAATTTAAGACAGAATAACTCTTTTGTAGAGTTAACCATGATTATCTAAATTTAAATAATGCATAAAACTTCTCCTTAACTCTACAATGTCTAGTTAACAACAAGAAACAGTATTATTTCCTAATAAGTGCTGCAATGGATTTCAATGGTTGCTAAATGTTAATAGCCACTTAACTAACTAAACAGATATTAACATTGTCTTGATTTAGTAATGATATCTGAAGCAGTTGAATTCACTAAGTATGATTGGCCATTATATAAAATATGTATAAAGCAGAGATGATAGGCAACTTTTAAGTGACACTTAGTAGGGACACTCAAGCATGGTTATGATGAACTCTGTGTGGAATAAGCAGAATATAGTATTGATTGTAAAACTCATTTAATAAGAATTAAGCTCTACTAGAAATACTAACAGACTGTAACATAATTAAATGAATTGTATGTTTTACTCCACAATTGTTTTTTTTCTGATGGATGATTACATTATTATTTTAAAGGTGTGAAGAAGATTTAGTGATAGTTTGTAAAACAAATGTATAGAAGAAAACATAAGGAACATATTATTATATCAAAAAGGATTTTTTATAAGGTTTTAATTTTTCATTTTAATACATAATTTGAGCCTTACAGGACATGATACATCCAAATATATGAAACAGTTTTATTAATAGTCTTGTCACAATATGAACCTTATTATTCACATAAAATAGCAGTTCAAGAATAAAATGCTTTCATTCCTCTCTCTTATATCCTTATTATTATTATTATTATTTATGTTTTCTACAAAGAACTGTTATAAGATTAATCAAATAATATACTATAAAATAAAAGAATAAGGATATGAAAGAGGAAACATTGTAGGATAGATCACCAGAATAAGTGAAGGAAATGGAAGAGAATGTAAAAGGAAAAGAGCAGAGAAATGCTACAGAATGAAAAAAGAAGAAAAGGGGAAAATATAATTAATAAAGTAATATGGAGATTTAGAAAGAAATGCGAGCTAGTTTATAATAAGTTTCTTGTTCAGTTTTTTTTATATAACTGCAGAGCTTGGCATTTCATTGCTTACTTTACACACACTAAACATAAGTGTAGTAATCTTTATTGTTGCTAGACTAGGAATCCTGATAATTCCATGGATAGAGTTATTTTATTATTTGCCAGTTAACTGTTTTCTATATAATTTTCTACCTGTAAAAATGTGTTTCCTTATCTCAGTCGATTTGATTATTTAACTCATTATTTAATGTAGCATTAAAGTATCAGGCTTGCAGTACTAACGATTTCCTCTACATCTATACCATGGAGCTGGCCTTATTATCTTTAAACATTAATGGCTTAAATAATCCTAAAAAGAGATAATCTGGTTAAATATTTAGAATTAAACAAATGACCAATTGTATTTGTTCAAACACACATATCAGACAACTTAGACAAAAATTAATGTAACATTAATAAATATACAACACTAGCTCAATCCACATTTAAATCTCAAAGAAGAGGAGTCACTATTTTGTGGAGAAATGAAATACAACTTTCACAGATTATTCATAAATATGAAGATCATGAAGGTCTGTTTTCACTTATTGCTATGAAATATTTTAATAGACTATAGACCTTAGTCAATTCATACTGGCTTCCTAGAATGAGAGTTAAATTAGCTAAGAAGCATCTTCATTCATTAGAAGTAATATGAAGAGAAATTTAATAGGAGACTTTAATTGCATAATGAATGACTCAGAAACCACTTCCAACAGAAAATTAAGATTAACTTCCACAGATAAAGCTTTTAAAGCAGGAAAGAATGTCTTACTTTAAAGGACTCTTATAATATATAAGACACTAAATCCTTGGAATTTACATGTTATACTTTTAAATATGGAACACAAACTAGAACTGACAAAATTTTATTTTTGGGGATGCTGTTTCTAAATTAATCAGTTTTAATATAATCCTATGTCCTTTATTTGACCATAATGCTCTTATATTAAAAAATGAAATAGATTGTTAAAAAACTACCATCATCGTATACAATTCCTGCCTACATTACTACATTATAAGAATTTAAATATTGGATAACCTCAAAAACTGAACTTTTTAATGCAAACTAATAATTCAGAAGAAACAAACAAAATTATGATTTAGGATTCCTTTAAAGCATATATTTATGGCAAATTCATAGCTTGGGTTAAAAGTAAACTAAAATAATGGCTCAAAGATCTTTTAATTACCCAATCCAAATTACAAGAAGCCAAAGTCAGATGCAGAATCAAATGATACAACAGTTAAAGAGGTTATAAATGATATAAATCCAAAATACACTGACCTTTTATTACAAAAGACAGAATTAATGCTGGAAAAATTAAAAGTGGCTTCATACACCATGACATCTAAACATATGTATAACATAACGACAAGAACCAAAATTCATTCTAAATCTAATAACATTTCACAAATAAAGAGTAGCAAAGATAATAAATGTTTTATGGATACTGGAGAAATATTAGAAGTATTTATTTAGTATTATAAATCCTTAAATCATGAAACAAACTAAACTGATATAGCTATGGCATCAAAAGTTGATTATCTCTTGTAAAAAGTAGCTCCCCAGAACTCAAACAGAACTTACTCAAACAAATTACTCTCCAAGAAGTAATACATAAAATAAAGGAACTTAAACCTAACAAAGCCCCTAGAACTGAAAGAATAGTTGATGAATTCTACAAAATATTTTCTTAAAAGATCATTAAGTTTTTACATGAGACTATTACAGATATTATTTAAATGAAGTGAGTCTTCCCTCCTGGAGATATTCTTTGATAACTCCAATACATAAAGAAAATAGTCCTCAACTGTGATGTTCTTACAGACCTATTTCACTTTTAAATACTGATTACAAGATATTTATGTCTATTTTACTAGATAAATTAAAAACAGCAATGTCCCAAATAATAAATCCAGACCAGACTGGATTTATATTTAAGAGGCAGGCATTTGATGATATCAAAATGATAATAACTCTTATAGATACTTTGAATAACAAGAGATAGGAAGCCCTTATTAGTCTTGATATTGGAAAAGCATTTGACTCTTTAAATTGGAACTATCTATTTAAACCTGTTAATTTACTTGGTTTCCCATTGCAATTCATCTTACTTTTAAGTAATATTTACAAAAATAACAAACCATATGTACATTTAGTCCATTCCCATCAGAATTTATATGTCAGCTAGAGGTACTAAATAGGGCTGTCCACTATCTCATTCTTTATTTACATTAGCCACTGAAATATTAGCAATTTTAATTAGGACAAACTCTAAGATAATGGGCATTGAACTTAGAAAAAAGTATAACTCAAAAATTATGCTTTTTGCAGATGATATATCATTAAAAAGTTTTTCAGCTATTCCTGGTTAGGGATCACCACAGCTGATCACCAGTCTGCTTATGATTGGCAGTAGATTTTATGGCGTTGAGTTGCCAGCCCAGCACCCAACCTTCAGAAAAGGCACACACACACACACACACACACACACACACACACACACACACACACACACACACACACACACACACACACGCACCTACCTACATGTCTTTTTTTAAAGTTTAGTCAATCACAGGGAGGACATGCAGACTCTGCACAGAAGGCGCTCCAGCCAAGAATCGAACCTGAGAGCCTCTTTCTGTGAGGTGACAATGCTAACCACTGCACCACATTAACGTTACAGAATTCTAAACAATTGTTAGTAGAATTAGATCATATTATTACACAGATTCAAAAAAATTCTCATAAATAAAATAAACTAAAAGTAAAACAAAATAGCATTGCTAGAAATGAATCCTAAACATGCAGCACAGTTCCGCCTGTATGTGGTACATGGTACAGCAGTTGCTTGTAGTACATCTCCACCTGTATCTGGGGTTAAGAATTGCTATCACTTTGTATAGTTCCACATGCATGCGGGACAAAAAACTGTGGGCAGTCACCCACCATACACGTCTAACTGTACATGGGACTAGGCATAGCAGTCACATGCAGCAAAGCTCCACATGTGTGTGAAACTAGGTACTGCTTCACTTTCAGTACAACTCCACTTGTTTGTTGAACTATATACTGCAGCCACCTAGAGTACAACTCCACTTAAATGTGAGACTAGTTGCTGTGGGTAGTGGAGTGTAGTACACTCCAACTGTATGTAGGACTAGGTAATGCAATTGCCTGTGGTATAGCTCCACCTGCAGTGAAAATTAATACTGCAGTCATTTACAGTACAGCACCACCTGTTTGTGAGACTTGGTTCTTCATGCAGTCACTTGCAGTACAGGCCCACCTTGGTTTAATTTTTCTAAGTCTTTTGGGTTTCTAATGGTTTATAATACCATGATGGGAATGGACCCCATTCCCAAGTTGGGGTATGATTAAAGTTCATAATATTAGCATTGTTTTAATCTTTGATATTAGCCAAAAGTCATCTTAGCAGCACCCGCAATGTACACAGAAGTGAGTCCTTCTGCAATTCAGATAGAGTTACATGTATTGTTAGCATATCTAAATACACCTATAAATTTTGTTTTTATGAGACCCATTGCTTCTACCACTATTGGAACTGCCTGTGTATCGTTCTTCCACATAGCTCTTATTTCTATCCACAAATCCTGGTATTTTATAACTTTGTGTCTCTCTGTACATAGGACACTGGGTGTAGCTATTTCATGGAGAGATTGTTGAAGATATATGTTATTTACGAATGTCATACAGCTTACATTGGGATAGTATAATTTCTGTAACTTTGTTAATGTACATCAAGCTTTGTGGGAAAGTTTTCATGAATTAAGGAGTGGCCATGAATGATATGCAATGGGCTGATGGTGCTGCTGCTCATCTCTGTTATGTGACAAGATATTCTAAGTTCACTGAGGCATATTTCCATATTACAGGCTTATCCACAACTTGTAATTGCTGGATTCTGCAAACTTTATGGAATCTGACCCTCAATCTTAACAATCCTTAGGAGTGCTTAAGAAAATCTGGTTAAGGATACCAAAGTGCTGTAAAGACTGGATTTCCCAATAGGGATTAGTAGTGAACAGTGCTGGCAAGCAAAGAACAGCAGTACAAGATAAAACAGCTTTTAAAAGCTGCTAGAACTTTCTTCTGCTACACATACGAACTGAAAGTGTGGCAGAATGAAGTGTCTGACAGCTTTTAAAGCAACTAGTTCTACAGAGGAGCACTTTTTTCTGCCAGCTGTTGATTTTGACTCATAGTTTTGCCCTGTCCCTTGTAAAATTTTTGATTTTATGGTATATAACTCATGTGAATTAGAGTGGTATGCAAAACTGACCATTATTTTAATCTTTTGTCCCCCTCATTATGTGTGGATTTGTCCAAAACTCTTAAGCAAAGAATTTGAGAGGTATGCTGGTGTCTGTTTGATAGGACTAAGTGCTTCTCCAGAGTACAACGTTGGTAAAGCACTTTGTGTTCCTACATTTTCTGTTTCTTTCTTGCTTTCTTTTGGTAAGTGTAACTGGCGGTGCACGAAACAGATAAATATCCATGCACTGCAAAGAATTATGATCAGATCACTGATCATAGTATTTTATCATGTGTTCTTGATATGGATGCCAAGATTCACTTCTTGAGCTTTGCCCTTGAGGTGAATTTCTTAGCATCCATATCTCAAACACTTAATAAGCTCTATGTTATTGTACTAGGGCTTGTAATAGGAACCTTTGAGATTACTGAAAGGGCAGTGCAATATCATAAAACAATGGTTTAACCAGCTGTTATTTATCTTGGTATAGGATCAAGGCTGTTTATATGTTTGGAGAAATAGCTCTCTTACTGCTACTGTAACAAAGCAGTTCCAACATTTTTATTAAGTAACACTTAGACCTGAGTACTGCCCAGTCAATATATGGTACCAATGTTCTATCCACACTGGTAAAAAACTGCAAGGAAATTTCTTACTAATGAGCTCATGCCTGAAGCTGCCTGGTGTGTGAGCCTGGGTATCAATTAGTGGCCATGGAGACATAGGTAAGTGTTCTGAAATGATTAGATACAAGCTTTCTTTCTGAAGGGCTCATGTCCTCTCAAGCTGGGATATGAGCCCAGGTATCAGAGATGAGAGATTAGAGTAAACACTACTGTGTAGGGATCCAGATTTGTATAACTAATGACAATGTAGGCTGCATGCTGCACAAACTGACAAAAAACTGTGTAACGGGAGGAACCATGGACATATTACACACATCAGCACTTGTTAGGGTACAAAAGCATTAATAAGCCTGAAGTATTTTGAGCCACCATCACCTCAGGACTGTTGTGCAGTTCTAGCCCCACTCTAGACATCTATAAGGAGACCATTACAGATGATAGACAAGACAACATTCCATAGAAAGGGGAAATGCCTCATGCTGGAGAGCAAACTAAATAAGCCCCCCGTTACACCATAGTTCTCAACTATACGTCTCCATAATGTGGAACAGTATCTCTTACAATGTGGACCATATGAGCAAAAAGGGGAATGCTTACTATTGACATCAACTTGGATGGTCATATCATGTCTAGCAATTTGTTTATTCTAAAATATAAAATGTTATTTTGATGAATTAATATGATTCAGTGCTATTTGCCATGGATATATGTAAAAACATATCATAACAATGAATGTCTGACTGACCATTTCAATATGAAACAGCATCAGAAATGGAGTTTGCAAGGCTCAGAATTAGGAGCATTCCTCGTAATGAGCAAGGTACATTGCAAGGTGTAGAGTGCTCCCTAGGTCGTGGAGATCAGTTAGGGTTACCACCTGTCCCACTTTGTGAGGGGCAGTCCCTCTTTGGGTGGTTGTGTCCTGACCAAAAATATTAAAAATGGCAAATGTCCTGAGATTGTAGGACATAGTTATGTCCTATAATTTATGTAATAGTTGCATAAAATAGTTATTTCTGTATCTAAAATACCTAAATGTTACACGAAACAGGATAAGCAACTAAACTGCTACAAGAATAAGCTTTTATTTAGGCAAAAAAGTAAAGTTCTATCCTTTGTACTGATCGTGGGTATGTGTCAGCCTGTAAAATCTGATGTGTGTCCCGAAAATGTCCCACTATGGCCATTTGAAAAGGTGCAACCCTAAGATCAATTAGAAAATAGTGGAGGGAAAGGAATCAAATGCCAGATGGTGGGGATACACAAAAGTAATACTACAAAAAAAGAATCATATAAAAACGTTGCTTTTCACACCAGACACGTTGCTATTTCTTCCTGACGTTTTGGATAAGAAATACTCTAGATCTAATTTTGGAGTTTTTCAACCTTGACAAAGATAAGTGGATCAAACAAAACATTCAGCTGATTCATATTTGATTATAGATAACATGAAGCCGATTCTTGGATTTTACAAGCAACATTTTTTTTTTTATCTTTTTTTCCTGGCCCTGTTCCCCTGGTGATCTTTTCAGACCTGCCATGGTAGGTGTTGTGCATGGGGCTGTCATTAGGGTCTACACTGGAGATTCCTTGTGTTTTCCACAAAAGCATTATGTGTGCATCAGACTTAACTACAGCCAGTGGTGGTAATGTGCCTACCTACATCATTGCAGGGGCTGCTTATGCTCCTCCCACGTCTACGCATGCACGATCATTCACATTTGAGACTCTGAGCTTCTGTAACTAGCTTGGCAGCAAGACAAACAGTCCTTCTTGTTTGGTTTCTGTTTTTCAGTGATACATGCAGCCTCCATTGTACTACACTGGTGCAGTAACTACAGTGAGACAAGAGCTGCTACTTCCTCTTTCCAGGGCAGGCACTGCTCCTCTTCCCCTGCCAACCCCTCAGTTGTCCTAGCTGCTAATTGAACTCACATCATCTGGCTTGTAGTTAATAGGTTCATAGCTTATTAATACGCAATCTGCCTTTGCAGGCCATTTTAAGCCTAGCCAATTATTCCATTTGGCTCTTAAAATTAACATATCCTGTTGGAGTTTAAATTTGCCTAAACCTTTCCAAGATCTATATTTACATATATTACTCTTCGGATAATTACTAGATCAAAACATAGATATTTGGAGGGGACCCCTGCATTGGGATAAAGCATTAGGAGCTGCCTGTGTCCATTAGTAGTACAGGGAGAGAGTCTTGGGGTGTATTTCCTATTTTCCATATGTTAATTCAGGCTATGCTTAAATGTGGTCAAGAATGAGCTTTGTTTTACATGGCTGGGGGAGCTTGTTCTAGAGCAGTGCTATCCTCTCCAAGATATACCTGTCCCTCCAAACCATTCTCATAAGGTTGCAGAAGAGGTTTAGTTCTCTGGATTGAGTATTCCTCATACAATCTGACATGCAGCTGTGAACTAAGTCCCTCAGTAATGGGTTTAAAAATTTATTGTATGTTAGACACAGGTGACGGCAGTCTGTAAGAGACCAAGTATAGTAATAAGGCTTTGAAGTGGTCCATGTAGGACATATTGTTTAGGCCTTGTATTCTTTTTTGTAAGATAATCTCTGTGAGTGTTCCAGTTGCTGCATCTGTCTGGACAGATATATGCCAAAAAGGATGTTATACTCAATGAACAGACTAATGATGGTTGAGTAAAGAGAACAACAACATCCCTGGATCTAGAAGCAATCAACTTGTTTATCAGCTGAGCAATATAGAGGAACTTCCTTGCAACAGTGGACACATGCTGGTCAGAAATGTCTGGTCCTGTCTTGAACTTTCAAGTCCTAGACTGGTATGTCTCCTCCCTTTCAGAGTTTCAGAGTGCACCCCTGGGTAGTGTCTGATTTAAATGACACTCAATCCTAACTCCTGAGGATATGTGTACTACATGGTCTGATCTTGGCTCTGTTATTCTTCATAGTGCTAAGGAGCTACTACCCTTGGAAAGATGGGTAACCATTTGAGATGTCAGGACCAGCTAGACTGAGTCCCAAAATACTGAAACTGAATGATTGAAAGATGGGACTTAATATGTCAAGTCCAAGATGCATTTCTCAGAATATTCCCTTTTCTCCAAGGTATGATAATCTCAGAGTTGGCATATATAAGTTTGGAGAGGTAAGGGGGTTGCAGGGGGGGGGGGGTGTTTGTCCACCCTTGCAAAAACAACCTTAAAGGAAAAAAAGCGATTTTTGAAATCCACTCTTCTCCTGTGTCTTTGGTCTTTGTTTTTTCGGCTTGTCAACACTCAGCATTTTAAGTGTTAATGTTTCAATAGGGAGGCTTGGAGATCCTATCAGAAGGAGAGAAGTGACTTATTCTTATTATGTAACTGATGCTCAACTTTATCGTACCTTCCTCTGGAATATATAATGAGAGTGTATTCTTGCAAAGATAATCTGGAAGCCATTCATCACTGGTTTATTAACAATCTGTTGAAATTCAACTTATTTAAGACTAATACCTTAGCTGTGAATGTCACTTTGAGGAATTCTTCTGCATTTCTGTCTTTCATTCCCTAAGGGAAGAGTAAGTCTATGTTTATGTCAAAATGTGTTTTCTTGGTATGATTCTTAATGATTGGCTGACATTTAGAGACCAGATATTAGCCACAATAATGTTATCTTTCTTTTTTTTGAAGACTATAACCAAGTTAAAGCACCTTAGATCTCTAAAGGATCTATCTTGATTGCCATTCATTACATGGTCTCCCCACAGCTGTTGCATTTGACACTGCAGATAAAAGTATTGTGACTGACTGATTGCATTCTTACTATGGTCTCTCCTCTTTCTCCCACCATGGAGTACTGACTCTGATGTCGATTGACTACAGCTAGCCCAGATGTCATCTGCATGGTTCATTACTGGTACTTCTTGTCAACCATGTTGCTCATGTGCTGAAGACAGAGTGTGCAGTGCTCCCTATCTGATTTGTAAATAACATTCAAAAATCTTGGTGTTGATTTTCTTCTCTTCCTCCATTGCTTGGGTCACTCTAATCTGATGTAGTTTATTGTTCCCTATTGTTCCCCTTGGGTGTTTTGCAGTATCTCCTGTGTCTGGAAGTACTTTCTCAGGTTTGTCTTTAATCACCTGCTGCTGTTATCAAGTTCGGCACTTTTGCAATCTATTATTTTCTGTCTTCACGAGTGTTCTACCTGAGCTGACGTATTTGACCTTACATTTAAGGTTAACCTTGATGAACAGTTTCTAGTTCCACTGCAACTGTAGTTTATTTGTTTGCTTATTTATTTACTTTTGCTTATATTTTATGCAAGTTATCATATTTTCTTAACTGTTAGTGATTTAAGCAATTTAAATAGATACACACTGTTCTCCAAACCACATTGAAAATATAAACTTCAACCCCTAAATCTGTATAAACAGATGTGCAATAGCTCCATATCCTAACAAAGTAACATATTAGCTTTCAACCCTCAATAAATTGATACACAGGAGCACCCATATCCCACTAGCTTCCACATTCCAATAAAAAGATGCAGGGGCAACAAGCGCAAATAAAAGTATACATCATCCCATCCCTCTGTACAAAAAGGTGCACAATTGCCTCTGAGTCCTGTAAAAAAGGTAGACATCAACACCAAGCCCCAGGAAAAACACTGCACAGCAGTCCTCCCAAAAATCCAGTAAGATTTTATACATCAGCACCCTACAGCCCAGTAAAAAGATATATAGCAACATCAACACACAAATGGAAGTATAAATAAAGCCCAGAAAAATATAATTCGTTAGTCCCAAATTCCACTTAATAAGGTACACAGCAACCACTCCAAGTCCTAACAAAAAGATAAACACCAGCATGGCTTGAACCTCTAATCTGCTATATCCCAACTCATTTTAAAGGAATACTGAAGCCTACCAAAACTTCAATCCATTATAATTGGGGAAGTCTCAAAACACTTTGTCAATTTTGTTTCCATTTAGAAATGATCTATTAAATATAGTAATCCTATGAAGCGAGCACTTAACGTAAATGTGTTCTTCAAGGTTATTTTTGAAGTGAGCGTACAGCATCTGCAGATAAAAGCCTTGGAAGGAGAGAGATGGCAACATTTGACACAACACCTCAAACACATGTAAAAAAAATGGAAAAATGGGGGGTGATGCAAAAGAACTAGGGAGGGAGTAAATAGAAAATAGAAACTCACAAGTGCCAATACCCTCCCTTCCTACGTTTTCAGTGACACTGCCAGCAGTTAATCAAAACCAACAAAACTAGAATAAACCTTATTGTTAACCTATAAAGTAAGACAACTTTTAAACATTTAAAGGACAGCAATTAGCTCTGAAGAGCCACCCTGTATATACTGGACACTAAACTGTCATCCTCCAACAGGCAAAGCAGTAAAACATAATTTTTGACTTAACAGTCAGTCTCTCTAATTATAAGTCCCCAAACATGATTTACTGTGCCTTTAGTTTGATTTTTAGAAGGTGCTGTTGTTTCCACAGTTACACACATCTGGGGGTGGGGTTGAGACCCAGCAAGCTGATGACGAAATAAGACTTATCATCATGTGATCTAGTGCAGCAGCTTCCAAAGCAAAGTATTAAAGCTACACTCTAGTGATTATCTTTCAACTACATCACACAAACTTTAATTCGATAGAGCTTTAATGCCACTTAGTTATTTTTTCATGCATTTTTCTTGGGAAGAAACATAACACTCTCCTAGCCCATTACAGTTCTCTATACGGCTATCTTTCACATAAACCCTAAACTGGGAGTCACTTCTGCCTACGGTGGTCAGTACAACTTCAGAGGGAAAATATAAGTCTTCACAAAAAAAAGTTTTCCTATCCCGCATTTCCTTTCAAAACAAGAAACAGGTTTGTGTAAGTCAGCTGTCAGCATGTACCTAGCAACAAGGTATCACCGCTCAAGTCTACTCTTCATACATACGAATTGCAAATGATCGAGGAAATAATTTGATATATGTGCTGCCATACATTGAATGTTTCAGCTATTAACTGCTCTACATGCAGTAACCAAGAAGTAATAGCGTAGATTTTGTGAATGTTATGCACTGTATTACTGAAGACCACTGCTATAGTGGGCTCAGAACAGAGGTCAGGTTTCCCACTTCCAGCATGACAAAGGTTCAGTAGGCTGCCACGAAAATTGTCACTTGCTAATCGAGAGGTGGTGCCTTCTCAGGTGTCTTTGCCAGCTGGCTAGGCTGTAGACCTGTTGGCCAATAAACAGGAAGCAGATTAAGCATTCCCTCAGAAATGAGAAATTGATGCAGGGCTGGCAGTGAACAGTCATGGGAAGAATTTTCTACTGTTATTTTGCGATGCAATACCTCTTCCTCAAAATAATAAACAGTGCTACGAGATGTTGCTTGATATGAGTTCCACATCTCACATGTTTCTGATGATTGCAGGGTTTCTTTTGGTATTAAATGACAGCATAATGACATGAACAGGCTGACTTTTTCATCAGGTCAGATGCATTTTTAAAGCAGCTAAGAGCACTTTATTCCAGTTTTTCATAAATGTCAGATTTTGCCTCATTTATGTAGAATGCATTTTTTTTGAGTGGGGATGTGTAAACTATTACATGTTTTTCTTGAAACCTCAAAGGTACAACTGCATTGCTAGCATGTTTAAGCCTTAGTATATATGTACCGAGCACATTTACTGAAATCGATAAACTTATTGTAGCTGTTGTGTCTACAAATTACACAATCCCATTGTCATTGTACTCTTGTATTATTATTTTCTCTGAGAAGTGAAGTGTTAATCATCTGGACTGCTCTCTTGCTGTGTGAAGATCTGTAGTATGCAAGTGTACAGTATAAAGTAGGGCTCTTTGACTGACATAACTAGAAGGTTAACTACATAATGTTAATGCTCGACATGTACTGGCTACAAAAAGTTGGCATGACTGGAGTGTGAGAGCTATAGTGCAGCCGTACTTGTTAATATAAAACATAACTTGTTTTAGCCAGGTAAGTATTACTTTTTGTAAGAGTTTTCTTTCATGTATTAGTTTGTGTGTTAACCACAAAAGAAAGGTTCATCACTTGATTTTGTAGTCTTCAGAACACTTGATGCACGCTAGGGTTGGTGGGGCATTACTTGTCTGAATTGGACACTCTTAACCAGATACGCAGATGCTAATGTTCAAAACTGAGTGAGTAATCCAAAACATGTGAATTGTTTATTTCTACCGGGACTCCAGAGTCGCTTTAAGGTTGCCCTTCCCACTGTCAACAGTGTTTTTATACAAAGTGTTATTCATTTGTCTCAAACAATTGTGTTACGTCATTCAAGGAGCTGACTTTCTCTTGGATGTGATTTGTGGCTCAGACTGTATCCTAAAGTTGGTCACAAATGCCACCTTTGTAATGGGCAAATGTGACAAAATAGAGTCTGATAACTGACAGCAGCAGCATTTCTTGGAAAAAATTCTGATCTTCAATGTGTTTCCCTTAAACCCTTTGAGCATGTTTGGCCCTGTCTTTTTTTTTCATCTTCTGTTCTTTCAGATAAAGATAATTTTATGCCTGTATCATCTACATTTGAAATATATCTCCTGCTTCTTTTCTCCACCATACTCATTGTCAATATGCTTAAGGACTCCTCTTTTTTCCAAAGAAATGCATCATATGCCTCCCCTGAAGGTTAATCCCCATTCCAAGGACTTTATAACATGCTTAGATGCTTCCAACAACTTTTTATTCCATATATGCAAATCGTCAACCTTACATACCTAATAATATGACATCCCCTTTTGTGCATGCTTCCTATATGCTCATTTAAAATACCTTTACTTTAACCTGATTGAAATTTGCATGCAAAGTTTGTGGCCTCTTAGACTGGCTGTAGATTTCCTTGAGGCTAAAAGGTTACTTATGATACATGCATAGATTACAGTTCCCACCCCCCATTTCTGTAAATGCTACAGCCACATATGTTTCCTTGCTTCCTTAGTCTGCTATCTGACCACGTCACATACTACTGCTCCTCTGTGACCTGTTTCATGCTTTTTACTATCAGATTCTTAATTCATTCCCTGACTTAGGCTTACCTGTTGTAATAATATCGCTACACTTTATCTGACGCACCCTTCAGTACTTTTCAGGTTTGATATTTCAGTCCACCCCACTACTTTAAACATTTTTATTCCTTATGGTGTAATTGAGATCTCACATGTGTTGTTGAAGCCACAATGTAACAAGGTAGGTGTGTGAAGCCTTTTGTAAGGTTCTTCCCACTAAGACCACTACCAACTGACACTATCAAACACTATTATGACACCAAAGAAAGTTATTTTTTTCTTTCCATCTTTTTCTCCCATCGGTCCTCTCCTGTAGCCCCTCTACTCATTCATTCCTCCATCTCACCAAGAGTTAAATCCCACATCATCCTAAGGGGGATCTTATCTTTCTCTAATAATTTGCCTCTTGTTGCCACAGTTTACTGACACTCAATGGTGGGGGCAACAGAAGAAGAATGAAAGGGCTGCTATCCATACAGTCTCAGAGATTTTTATGTGCCTTAAATCTCTACTAATTACTAACCTTGGCATACTGACCAAATGACATGTGTATGCTTCCATGCATGCAACTAAATTTGGCTGCAGAACTCTGCACTGCTTCTTTAGATAGAGTACAAGTCCGGTCCATATACTGCAGACAAGGACTAGTATTACAGCTGACATGGATACTTCTCTCCCTTGGAAGTGGGTGCATCTGCATCAGTCACTGTCTCCCATCTCTCCCTGCCAGGTCCTCCATCACCAAGGTAATTAGTCAGTCCTGGAGTAGCTAGATCATATGGCTTCATCTCTCTACTACATGGAACCATCAAGAGAAAAAAAAACAAGTTTATATTGATTTCCCAAATATCATTTTCTTCAGGAAATATTATTTTCAGGGAAATGTTGATCATATGGTGGCCTAATGGATAAGGTGTTTGCCTTACAAACACAAGGTGCAGCGTTTGAGCCTCACAAGGGATAACTGGCTAGGCTTAAAATGGCTTGCAAGGGCAGGTAGCCTAGTACTAACCTATGAACCTATATCATATCTGAAAGACTGATGCATCAACAATGCATTCATTATAGCAACATGTTTACTGTTTGTTAACATGAAATGGAAAGAATGATCATAAGAAGGAATGCACAATTCATAGAAAAAGGGCTCAGAGAGCATTGAAATAATGGTACACACATGTAGGACACTGTTCGCACTGTGTATTCCAATGAGCACATAAGTGTCTGCATGCATGCATGCATAAAATCCAGGGTGTAATTCAAGGATGTCATAAGCCATGCATTGGCATACAAAATACTTGAAGAACAGATGACTTGCAATGCAAAAGATAATACAGTATTATCAATGAAAAGAAATAGGTAATCTTCATTATTGCAGGTGTGACTATGGCAGATGCACAAGTAATGCTGCCAGCCCAATGGTACAAATACCAATGAGTCAGGCAATGTTGCTAATGTACCCATGTGCATTATATCTCACTCACTACCTGAGACCAACTAAATTGGTATCATATAGATGCCATTACCCTTAACCACCCCTGTGTCCTTCTCTGTAATATGGAGGTGCATACCATTAACTGATGATTAGTATATTTGAAAACCAAGAATATCTTGGGTGCTGAAGGAAATGGGGAGGGAGAAGCTTTTCTGGCTCTCATGCTGGCAAAGTGGGGGGAGGGGTGGAGTTCTGCCTATAGTGCAGGTGCTTCCCTGGTGATGGGGATGTGCCATAATCATAAAGGCAGATTCCCAGTAAAACTGCAGAATCTGAGGGAGGAGGCTGGAGCTAACTGACCCTATGTGTAATGATGCATGTGATATCACTAGCTCTGCCCAGTTTGTCCATACCAAAATAAATCCCCTGGTGTGCAGAACCAGCATGTGTGATGCTGCAAGCTGGTCTTATCCACTTCCCCTGCCCAACCCACCATTGATGTAACCCCAGTCCCAGGGGATAGTACAGAGGACACTAAAGAAAAATCATTCAGCTGGGAGGCACACAAATGTAGAAAGAAAAACAACAAACCCAAGACCACGGTAGTGATCTGCATGCTAGCCACTGAACTTTCAAACAAACTTTCAGGGATATGAACATGATTTCACTAATTTTCTACAGACATTTCTGAACAGCATGATTCTATCCTGCAGAAGGATATGTCCCTCACCTTATTGTTGAGAAGTCCAGTGTTATAGATGCGTGCCCAAATAAATGGCAGACATTCTAACTGATAACTGAAAATATGACAGTCATGATCATCAGTATCCTGGTCACTACAAGCTTTGAGATGCTTGTTGCAAATGTCACAGGTATGTCACAAACATCAATAAGCAAGATTCTCTAGCAATTCTAACACTGTTTGATCTCTCATGCAGCATGGTATATCAACAAGGCTTGTTCCATCAATTTATTTTTCAGTGAAACTTGAATGACTGGGCCAAATTCATACAGGCAATTTGAGACAATTCATCCTCTTGACTTTCTTAACTGAGTTGACTTGCTCTGAGGTTGCAAAGCCTTGGAGAAAGTTATAAAAAGTTTTGATAACTGGTCATTGTATAAGCTATCACTGAAAATTAACTAATTTAAATAATAGAATAATGAAATAAAACACATCTGTCATAAAATATTGCTGAAAGAACAGCTATTAATGTGGATTCCAATGTATAACAGGTATTCCCAGCACTAGTGTGGTATTAAGTGCTATCATGTGGTAAACCTTGCTCCTGAATAGAAAAAATGTAGCATTTAACATTTTCACTTACCTCAGATTCCACTCTATGGGCATATGCATATAGAAGGTATGTGACCATCAGTGCTATGTGCACAATATATGTGCCCACATCATTCAGACAGTACAACAGTGTATATATATATATATATATATATATATATATATATATATATATATATATATATATATATGTGTGTGTGTGTGTGTGTGTGTGTGTGTGTGTGTGTGTGTGTGTGTGTGTGTGTGTGTGTCTGTGCGTCTGTGTGTCTGTGTTTTTTGTATAAGCTTACAGACAGGTCATTTCGGTGCTCATTGGATGATATATACACCCTTTACAGACATGGCTGCTTAGACCAGTGCTGGACCCATGCAGAGAGGAAGAAGGCATATAGCACAGTACACAATTGGACACAGAATATTATTGACTATGCATTTACACACTTCAAAATAATCATCTTCTTCTGCCTAGATGCATCTGATGGTGCTATGAAGTATGTGCCAGTTAAAGTACATGCCATGGTGAAGGCATGCTGCATAACATGACAGCAGACACTGTGACTGGCAGTACCACAACATCCAGCAGATTGTAATATTCTGTGGGGTATGATGTAGCCATGAATCACCAAGAAGGCAATGGGCAATGTGTGCAGTGTAATGACTTCAAAATGTGCTACATCAGTTGAGAACCACAGGAAGTGAACAACTATATGCATAGTGCAGGTCTGCACACTGTTTGTGTGTGTGTGTGTGTGTGTGTGTGTGTGTGTGTGTGTGTGTGTGTGTGTATGTGTGCGTATATGTGTGTAGTGTGAATGTGAGCATGTATATTTGCATGCACGTGTGTGTACTCATGCACACGTGAGCACATATGTCTGTGTATATGAGATATACATAATGATGATTTAGCATGGACACACTGTTAATCAACCCACAGAGTGTTCAGCAGAGATCCTAGGTGCTGGAAATGTGAATGCATATTTGGGCCATAAGCACACCGTGCCTATAGATCCCATCAGGCATGTTCCTATCAGAAGCATGCTAAATGCATGTGAGTGTGCACTTGCAAATGACTGTGTATGCATTCTATCCCTAATTTATCAATTTACTGTTTATTTTCCTGATGAGTGGATTGGTATTGGATCCTTTTCAGCTACTTTGTGGGCCGCAGGGCACACACTTTGCATAAATGATAGTTAATATATACAGTATATGCAGGAACACTGAGTTCAACATAACACTGATTACAGTATGCAGAGTCAGAAAAAAATGAACAAGCCATTGAGCGTTTATATCCATTCATATAAAGAAACTAAGACATAGAAAAAGAGACGTGCAAACAATATCTTTATTACAAGTGACAGTCTACAAGTTAAGTGAAATAGATAATTGTGTATAGTAAGCTGAAGTCTAAATTAAAATTAGCCCATGGTCCTACAGTGCTTACTAGGCCATTGATCTGTGAGGTCCTTAAGAAGCCTGGTCTCACATACCCTATTACTTTTTCACCCTTATATTTTGTTTACAAATATTACAGAAATGGGCAGAACAAGGATATGTTGGGACATGTACATGTTGCCCTATCCATGAAGGACAATGGTGCTAAACCAGGAGTAAATTTGCAGTTACCCATCCATTCATTCAAATTACATTTGACTAGAGCAAGAGAAGTACTTTGCTTTATGTGGAGTGAAAGATCCCTCCAACATGTTCTATTGATTTTGTGGAAGAGGTTGAAATCTCTTGAACAGGTGTTTATGCCATCACTGGACTTGTAATAGGTCCCACAGAATTTGGTCTGTTGAGGCAGAGGTCTCTTCTTAGTCACCAATTTCATAGATATAATGTACTTTCAATTTCCTTTCAGTCTAAAAAGGAACAACATATGATACATAAAGATAAAGCAACTAATCCGTAAGTATGACAGTTAGCAAAACAATCATGTACGAGACCCAACAGGTGAATTGCCTTTCTTAAACAAACCAGATATTTCTATTAACAAGTCTATGCTAAACTTTCAAGACATTTTACACAAAAATTACGTTTTTGGTCCTCGAACCAACAGGGATTTTAATCAGGTTAAGACATTAACTTACAAGGATAAATTAGACAAGTTGTACTATCTTATGACAAAGTATAAAAACTGGAAGTAGACACCATTAGAATTGTGATTACGTATGTAAACCATTGTTGATCCAATGAATCCATCACAGGAAATGAAATGAAAAAGGTGATAGATAGAAAAGATCAGGATAGATAGATTATTCCTAAGATGGCCCCTACCTCCACTGGTAATATACCTAATAATATATATAATATAATAGAAGATTTATTATAGGATGGATTATAAGATTGTTAGGTTGTTAAGTAGGGTGGTGGGTAGGAAAAAAAAAAATTCTTTACAATTTTGGGACCTGGGAACCTGGAACATTTACCATTACCCATAGAAGGGATTTAAACAAAAAAATTTTTTTTGAGAACAAAAAAAGCAAAAACAAAAGTCGGTAAGGGTAGGTAATCTTCTTTAAATGTGGGCCCAGGTATTTATTGTTGTTATTTGTTCACTGATCTATTTTGATTTGACAAGAGAACACTGTGCATAGATTGTGTTTTGCTAACTGTGTCATACTTATGGATGTATCTTGCTTTATGTAAATCATGTTTTTTATGATACCAAGAAAAGGGACAAGGCTTTGGCATAGTCTGCATAACTTCTAAGATTTAGGCCCCTGATTATCTTAGGGAGGAAGAATTGTGGTCATTACACTTATAACAAGTGTTTGGACAAGTATATACTGAAAGTGAGAGTATAGTCAATGATCGGCCTAATGAGTGCTGAGTACAGTGGAATGATCATATTCCTAGACCTGGGCACCATCCAAGTAGTTATAAGCCGTGTGCTGAAAAAGGACTTCCTTACAATAATGAATATGTGGTTATCAAAGGACATTTCATTGTCAGTATAGGTCCCCAGATCCCTGTCTCTGCAATCAATTTTCAGGGGTGTGTTGTCAATATGATAGTCACTCACTTTGATCAAAGGATGGGTAATCATAAATTTACTCCTGGTATGCCACCTATGTCTCTGTTAGAAAGAGGAAGTTTGTAAATGCTCAACTACTCATCATACTCATGATATCATAACCTGTCAAATACAGCCGAGAAGCATGGCTAGGCTTAAAAAGGCCCTTTGGGGTTTGTCTAATAATCACCTGTGACCCTATGAACAACTCATACTTGCCAAGGGATATGATTACACATTTCTTGGCATTTAGTTTTAGTCCATGGTTTTG
Source organism: Protopterus annectens (assembly GCF_019279795.1). NCBI lineage: Eukaryota > Metazoa > Chordata > Ceratodontiformes > Protopteridae > Protopterus > Protopterus annectens. Next base: position 570,788,277 of record NC_056746.1, read on the forward strand.
ACACCAGGTATTTGTATGGGACAAGCCATCTTGGAGGATCATGGCATCATCTGCTAGGTTTATCATGGCATCAAGTTTCCTGTCATCTGAAAACTTGGTGGGCCACAAACCATTAACTTTAACTTTGATTTCCAAAAAGTAAATGCCAAAGACTAGTGACTCAAGGACAGAACCCTGGGGTATACTGCCAGTGACCAGTGTTTTGGAGGAGGTAGGGCTCCCCACCCTTATTTCCTTATTCTACTTGTGAGCCAGTTTGCTATCCAATGAGTTACACATGGATTTACATTTAGCTTGGAGAGTTTATTGATGATACCTGAGTGTGGGATGGTGTTGTTGAATACATTTGTGAGGTATAGGTATGCAGTGTATACTGATTTCTCTTCATCCATTTCTATGATAACTTTTTTGAAGAATTCAACCAGGTAAAGTAGACAGGATCTGCCCTTGATGAATCTCAACTGGTTTGGGTTAAAAGTCTTTAGGTTACCTATATCCTTATTTATTAAGTCCATAATGATCCTTTCCATAGCCTTACAGATAAGGCTGGTCAGGCTTAGGGATCTATAATTACCCGAATTAACTGAGACCCCACTTTTGTGCAAGGGAATGACAGTTGTTATCCTCCATTAATTTGGCATGAAAGCAGTTTTGAAGTTGATATTAAATAATATCTGTAGGAGGTCTGACAAGTCATGTTTCAGGATGACTAGTACGCAGTCTGGTGTGTTGTCTGGCCCCACAAAAGTACTGTTCTTGGCCTTAGATACCATCTTGAGGACCTGTTCTTGAGAGATTTTAGGGGAGGGTGGATGTGGTATGTCATTTGAGAATTTTGGAGGGGAGGGGTGTGAAGTCTGAGCTAAATTTGTCTACTAGTAGATTGGCTATGTCCACTGGGTCTGAGTAGGTGATATCATTTACTATTAGCTCTTCACAGTGCAAAGGCATTGTTTCTGAAGTTTCTAACATTTATAAATAATGCTTTCTAGTTATCCTTAACTGGATGGCTATTTGTATAGATTAGGTTATAGGTAATCATAGATTTACACCCGGTCTGCTACCTATGTCCTTATTAGAAAGAAGAAGCTTGCTCATACCCACATTATACCCCTCTTATAAAATGAGTGGTAGTATAACATGTCAAACACAGTTAAGGAGCGTGTCTAGGTGTAAAAATGAAATCTTTAGCACACATTGTGGCATCACTCTTGGTGACGGTAGGATGTTGATCAAGGCTAGGTTCATACCAGCCTCAAACACATTTTCAAGAGCTCCATCATGTATCTCTTCATATAGTCCAGGGAGGTATTTCTGAAGTCATTTACAACCAGGTGTACCATGACTGTGCCATATATTTACTTGTGGTGCAAGGACTTGAGTGCTTGTATATTGTGGTGAATCCTGGTGTGTGATAGCCAACTGACTGTGACACTTTCCTTGTACAGCCAGGTGAATGGAGCATTGCTGTGTGACATACTATGGAGTCATTAATGACTGGGATATTGGATTGTATGGATGTTTGCCTTAAGGGCTCTTAAACTGATTCTGTGTGACTCTAAGATGTATGTTTCATGACAGGTGCTGCCTTTGTTGTGTGCTGGTGAGGTTGGTGAGGGTACTTGATTCTTAAAACACTTTTAGGGGGCCATTATGGTTCAGGCAGGCTACTCTTTAGAGCCTCAGCATGCCAAGATATATGTGCTTGGTCTGAGTTGTGTGTGCTTGTTTACTGTGGTGTTATATGGAACTGACAACAAATCCACGGCTTTGTGTGACAGCTTTGTCTTCAATAAATGTTTGTATAACTACATATCTCACATACTGTGTCCACTGGTTTAAGTAGAAGGTGGTTGTTAATAAACAAGAGACAATTGCTACATTGTCTAAGTTTTCCCACTTAAACCAGACTGGCTGCAGAGATGGTTGGAAAGTGCAAATCTATGTTTCCAGGTGCTTACTTATGTAGATTGTAGGGGGAGTTGTGTGTATGAGGTTTGAAGTTGGTTTACTGGACATGTTATCTGTCTAAAACAATCTTACTGTACACTGCACCACCTAGCATAAACATATCTATCTAAACCTTCTAACAAATTGCTATGCTTGTGTAATTCTCCAGGATAGAACATGCTTTCCTCTTCTACTTCTACAATCCACTGTCATTACACTTTCTTCCTATTACTTTAATCACCCTACAGAAAATGTATGTTCATCTCCAATATCACTGTAATCCTGACTTTCACTATAACTGCTATTCTACTAATCCCAAAATTACGATAATTTTCACTACTCTATCCCAACTATTACAGCAATCCTTACAAACAAAATCATCCCTCTCGTCTATTTAGGCACTATAACCATAATGTCTTTGATTTTTCTACATTAAACTGACTCTTGTTGTCCCTTGAACCTTCTGCCTGAACATAATCTTTAATTTCTTCTACTCACTTCTGCTTGTAACTAAATCTCTGTTTTCACTCCTATTATATGGCGCTATAAACCTGACCAAATATTTGTTTCCCTTCCATTCTACTCAAACTGTAAAGTCTATGCTTGTAGACTCTGAAAAATTATTTTTTTTCCTAATTTTTCGCCTTAAACTATTGTATAAGATTTTATAATCAGAAATGGATAATGTTTGTCCTTATAATTAATGTTCTCATGTAAGCTTTAGTCTATTGCACATGTTGTGGAGCTTTTCTTCCAGGCCTTCTGCTGAAAATGGGCTCACTCCCAGTCAGGCTTTCCTGGTAAACAAATGTAAAATAAATAAATAAATAAAACAATCTAAGTAAATGCACAGTCTAGCATAAACATATGTGTTTACAACAAACAATTTAACACACAAAGAGCAATGTATCAGCTAGCACAAACCAGTGCCTCTTTACATAACTACTATTTAAAGACTAATGGGAAATGGTATTTCATCTGTATTCATGTTGCAGATAAGAATTTAGTTTACTTTTACAAAGCAATGTGTTATCAAGTTCAGTTAGGTCTGCTGGGAGAGTGTTCTAGATTTTGCAGTGTCTAGTTTGTGTAAGGATCTTTCACAAGTGACCATGGTTAACTGTGGCTTATTAAGTCTTAAATTGTTGATGTCACAAATAGAATAAGTTGTGCTGTGAACAATATCTTAGCAAGATTCTTTGAAAAATGTGACAGTAAGAGTGTTAAGTAAAAGGGTAACTCCAGAAGCCACTGGAAGCCGTTTAGCATTTCTGATAATATGGCAGTACTAGTCTGATGGAATCCCTAATCAGAGGTATATGACAGCCCAGTACATTACCTGTAACAGCATCCCGCATCATGGGATGGTGCATCGCCATATGCCTTGCCATAAGGAAAACTCAGTGTAACCTGTACATATTTTCTCCTTCTGCACACACACACACACACACACACACACACACACACACACACACACACACACACACACACACACACACACACACACACACACACACACACACACACACACACACACACACACACACAGACCTCTGATCAGTGACAGAGGAGGAGCTCTGAAGTAATTGACCACAATTGTCGTATACCTTCTGTTGTATGTGTGTGTCTGCCTTATGGATGCAGTCTCCATCAATGGAGACACACCCATACTGCTGCCCACTATCTGTGGAATATGGGTTGCTATAGCTTCATTCACTGTCTAATTTGTCTCAGCCTCAATGCCAGCCTCATGGGTATCATCAACCACATGTTCATGTGTTCTCTTGTCCCCATCTGCTGTCATATGGCTACTGCCCATACCTGCAGCAAACTAACAAAGCTAATTTGCACTGTATCATGATCAACAAACTTATATAGAAAGAAGAAGTCAACGCCACATGCCTCGCTTCTGTATTTGGCTACCAAAATCTTCTGGACCAGCATGTATTTCCCATAGTGGTTATTCTGTGGGAATTGTGTCCAGCAACCAGTGGTGCAGCATGTGATTGCCATTCTCCTGTGCAGAAAAAACAGGATTTGGATATTGCACATTGATGTTTTGTAAACATTTAAGCTAATGAATGGGGTGCGGTTTATAGGAAATGTATTGCATTGGCCTCTGTCCTGTATGATATCATAGCAGCCAGCAATGGTCTGAAGTTTTGCTCTGTACATATGCATACCACCTTCTGCCTCATCACATAAATAGGTATAAGCAGCACATCTGGGTGCATTCCTGTTAAGTATGACTTACAGATATACATGTGTGGAACAGTTGTTTCTAACTGCAGTGTTCAAGTAATGATCAGAGGACAGGGCATTAGCCATAAGGATACTTAGGTCTCTATTGACAGTGTCATTCTTAAGGGGTGTGTCTTCTATGTGGTATGATGAATTATTATTTATTTAAACAAAGTGAACTATACTTCATTTTTGGCATGTAGTTTGAGACCATTGTCCTTACCAGTTGTTTGCAAAGTCTATCCCTTACCGGAGCATCTTCATGTCAGTGGGTGTTCGAGTAACCACCCCATACTCTAGAGTCATCAGTGAATTTTGTTCACCAGAGGCCTAGAATATTAGCTTGCAGGTAAGATAAATAAATGCCAAATAGAAGAAAACTCAACCCTGAGCCTTGAGGAGCCACACTTGTGATATTTTTACTTACCAAGTCAGCAACTGCAACTTCAACAGCACATGTTTTGTCCAAGCGCTGTTCACCTTGCTACATAAATTGATGCTTAAATTCACCAGTTTGTCATCAATGCCTGCTTGGGGATTAATACTGAATGGCTTGGACAGGTCCAAGCCATGTGTATCACATAACCATGGTCAATACTTGAGTTGCCCTTTCAAACAAGTTTACAAGGTTAAGAAGGCACGACCTTCCTTTGACAAAGACATATTGATGTGGATCCTCGGCTAACAGATTATCAGCCACTAGATTTATGGCATCACAAAAATGGTATGTTCCATTACAAATAAAAGAAGCTGGAAATATTAATGGACCAGGGGGCTGGACTTCCTTATATAGAGACATCATGACTATTCTCTCAAGCTACTGCAGGGCACATATTAAAAAGGTTTAATTAAAGTTCTGATAGACCATACTTGGTGCTTATTATCAAGTTTCCTGATATATAATTATGGCTCGTGGATGTGGTATTCTTTGTTTTAGAAAAAGGCTGCTAGGACTTGCTCCATAGTGATTTTAGGGAGTCATTGACAGGTTTTGGCAGCAGTTATGGTAGGTGAAGTGATGTTCACACAAAATTTGTTAGCAGGAATCTCAACTGTTTCAGGCAGATCAGAAAATGTTGTATAATTTTGAATAAGTTTTGAATAATTATGGATGTTTCCTAACTTACTAACATAGCTAAAGAAGACTGTATAATTACTTTTGGTATCAGTAGCCATTTTGAGGTCATAATCAGCTTTGTGTTTTCTGACTGCCCTCATTAGCTGTTTGTTGGAATGCAAACTGTCCCTGAATTTGCAGAATGTCCATAATTTTGCCTTATATTTTTGGCCTGTTCCTCATAAAAAAATGTAGTTTTCAGGCAGATCATTGAGGACTGCAGTTAACTAAATAATTACAGATATCTAAGTTTCAGACTTTGTATACTTCAGCAACTATTTATTAACACCAAACCTGTTATTACAGCAGCTTTCTGAATACATAAGACAAATATTTAAAATCTGCCCTGATTTTGGGTACTTGTCCTTTCTTTTTGTTTCTGATTCTTAAGCTAAGAAGTTGAGGGGTATGGTGTGTTTGTGTGTGCGTATATGTGTATGCATGTGTCTGTGTGAAACTCTGTGTGTTTGTGTATTTGTGTGTGAATGTATGAATGTATGTACATTCATGTAAATGAGTGTATGTGTATGTTTGTATATACGTGCATGTGTGTGTGTGTGTGTGTGTGTGTGTGTGTGTGTGTGTGTGTATGTGGTTGTATGTCTGAGCATGTGTGTGTATATCAATCAGAGTGTGTGCATGTGTATGTATCTACACATAGGTGTATGCGTGTGTGTGTGTGTGTGTGTGTGTGTGTGTGTGTGTGTGTGTGTGTGAATTTGTGTGTGTGTGTGTGTGTGTGTGTGTGTGTGTGTGTGTGTGTGTGTGTGTGTGTGTATGTGTGTGTATGCACGCATGCGCATATTGATGGCTTTGTGAGTTTGTGTGTTTGTGTGTGTGTGTGTTCATGTGTGTATGCAAGTGAGATGACGTGTGTGGATGTGTATATGTGTACATGTGTGTGCCTGTGCTTGTGTGTGTCCAGATGTGTGTTTATATGGGTGTGTGCATGTGCGAGTATGTTTATATGTATGTGGAAAGTGACAATCATATGTGCAAAAATGGGGAAAAGGGATTGCGGATGAATGGATCTGTGTGAGTATGTTTATATGAGTGTGTGCATGTGTGTATGTTTATACGGATATGTGTTTGTGTGTATACAGGTGTGTGGATGTATGTTGATGAGTATATGTGTGCCTGCATGTGTGAATACCTGTGATTTTGTTTGCATGTGTGTGTGTGTGTGTGTGTGTGTGTGTGTGTGTGTGTGTGTGTGTGTGTGTGTGTGTGTGTGTGTGTGTGTGTGTGGGGAGGAAGTTTGGGCATTTAGTTTTGTGCCTGAATGTGTGTGTGTGTGTGTGTGTGTGTGTGTGTGTGTGTGTGTGTGTGTGTGTGTGTGTGTGTGTGTGCCTGTATGTGTGTATGTGTATGCATGTAAATGTTTGTGCATTTTTGTGTGTGTGTGTGTGTGTGTGTGTGTGTGTGTGTGTGTGTGTGTGTGTGTGTGTGTGTGTGTGTGTGTGTGTGTGTGTGTGTGTGTGTGTGAGTGAATGCATATGTGCATTCTTGTGTGTATGTACGTTTACTAAGCATCTATGTTTGTGTGAGTAAATGTGCGCATGTACTTTTATCTGGATGTGTATGTTTGTGTGAGTATGTGTGTGTAGGCTAAATGTGTGTACCCATGTGTGAGTATGTTTATATGGATATGTCTGGGTGAGTGGATATGTGTATTTGAATGTGAAGGCCTATCTTTATACAGATATGTGTCTGGGAGATGAAACATTTACAAGCAGGGGCCTGGGAGATGAACCATTTACTGGGTGCCTGTGTCCATTAGAGATATAGTTTCCAAACCAGGGATTAATTTCCTGTTCTGCATCCAATTGTCCGAGTTACCTCAATTGGATTAGGAAGGAACTCTGATGGGGAGCATGTCCCATAGAAGGGGTAGTCTCTGGGATACATACCTGTCTCTCCAGCAGGACCTATTTATACCGCAAGCAAGGTTTAAGTCTTTAGAATGGGTAATTCAGGTGATGTTTGTTTTGCATATATGCAGGAGGTCCATCAGGATTGGGTCAGACAATGCCTTGTATGCCTAGCATAGATCTCCTCTCAACAACCTGAAGGAGACAGAATATAGGAATAGGATCTTGCGGTGGTGTGCATAGGACATGTTACTTATGCCCTGTATTATTTTAGTGAGGAACCTTTGTGGACATTCCAATTCTTGTATGTGCCTGGTTAGGTACACACCAAAGGGTGCATTCATTGTACTCAATGATTGGTCTGGTGAGTGCTAAATACAGTGGAAAATTACCTCCATGGACCCAGATGACAAACCTTTTTTAATAAGTTGCACAACATAGAATGATTTCTCACTACTGTAGACGTGTGGTTGTAAAAGGCTAGATTGCTGCCTATGTGTGTGTTCCCAAGTCCCTGACTACTGGGACAACTCTTAGGGGTGTGTTATGAATATGATAGTTACCAGAGATGGCTGACTTCCCAGGAATACTATAGTGCATTTCTTGGCATTTAGTTTTAGTCCATGGCTCTGACACAAGTTTTTTTTCTTTGTCAGCCCTACATTGGGGGGATTTTATGATTGTTCCTAATTTGCAATCATCTGCAATTTTTGTCAGCCAGAGGCCATTGATTTTGGCCTTGACTTCAGAGAAGTAAATGCCAAAAAGAAATGGTCCCTGGACCAAACCCTGGAGGACTCTGCTTGCGAATGATCTCTTTGTAGAGGGGGTACTCCTCATTTCTAACTTCCTGGGTCCTTTCTGTGAGCCAGCTGACTATCCACAGTATGGCATAAGGGTTTATACCTAAACTCTTGAGTTTTTCAACAACGCCTTAGTGGGGTATTGTGTCAAATGCCTTTGTAAGGTCAAGGTCGACAGTATGAACCATTTTGCCCACATCTATTGCTTTGGTGCCTTTTTCAAAGAAGCCCACCAAGTTGAATAGGCATGATCAGCCCTTGAAAAAAAACAAATTGGGTTGGGTACAGTGTCTGGAGATTTTCTATGTCATTATTGACTATTTCCATGATAATTATTTCCATGGCTTTGCAAATAAGACTAGTGGGCCTGTAATTTTCTATAGATGGCCCATCTTTGTGCACAGAGGCGACTGTTGCTGTTCTCCATGCGTGAAGCATGAAGGCTGTTTGGAGGCTACAATTAAATAGCAATTTCAAAGGTCGTAGGTCATGTTTCATTCTATTTAGAAGGCATCCTGGGATATTGTCTAGGCCTGTTGATGCAGTGTTCTTGGCCTTAGACAGAGCATTAATGACCTGTTCCCTAGTGATAGTAGAGGGAGTTACATTTGATAATATTTCCTGAGGGGAGGCTGAGGGGGCGGGGTTAAAGTTAGATATGAATTTGTCAGACAGTAGGTTTGCTATATCTTCTGGCTCAGTATAGGTGGCTCCATTAACAATGAGTTCCACAAACAGTTGTATACTGCCTTTGAGGTTGTGGATATGGCTGAAGAATGCCTTGTGGTTATCGATGGCCTGAAAGGACAAATTTGGCTATGGTAAACTTTATTTGTCCTCTGAGTTGTTTGTTTAGTTTGATGATAATGTTGTTATCCTGCTGGGTGCTGCACCTCCTACTTTTTGCCATGGTTTTCTCCCTTCTGTTATACAACCTATTGATGTTGTGATTCCAACAGGGTGGCTTGTTTTTTGAGTTAGTTCTGTACTTCTTCCTGGTGGGTACAGCTGCCTCTGTGCAGCTATTACCATGTTTATATAGGGTTTCTGTGAACGGTTGCACATAGGCAGCAGTGTTCTCGGGTTTAATCGGGACTTGAAACTTTGCCAGATTATCAGTTAATAGTAAGAAGTTAGCCTTGAAGTAGTTTCTGAACATTCCAGGGTTAACTGGCATTCTGGGTTTTATTTTTACTTCAAAGGAGACCATTTTGTCATCTGACCCCACCAAGAAGACATTACACTAGGGGGGTGTACAACACTCTCCCATGTTAGTGAGGACCAGATCCAGTATGTTTTCATCCCTAGTCACCATATCAACATTCTGGTTCAGGGAGTTAGTGTTTACAAAATCCAGGAATCTCTGTGCCTGCACATTTGGTGTTGTATATGATTCCCAGTTAATAGGGGGTAATTAAAGTCATTCATGAGTATGGTATTGAGTTGGATGATGAGAGTTTCCAATAATTTTAAATATATGTTATGGGTTTCCTGGGTCATAGAGGGGGATCAGTAGCTTGCAAGGAAGTGGGCTGGGATTTTTCCTTTGGTTATTTGAATGTGGAAAATCTCAAGTACATTGTTCTCCTTGACCAGCCTTGAGGTATATTTATTTTTGATGTTAATAGCGACACCTGCACTTTTAGTTTCTGTCTGTGTAGTAGCTGGTCTAAATGTGTGACAAGCATTATAGCTTTGCACTGCTGGTGTGCTGTCTGCAGCTTTAAACCATGTTTAAGTGACCTCACTGATGTCAGCATTCTCTAGGGTGAGGAGAGCTTCTAGAGAGTGAAGTTTCTTGTTTAGACTCCTAGCAGTGAGCAGTAACACCTTTAGATTTTCTTGGTTTTGATTTGCCATGTCAAATGTACTTTCAGTTTGGCATTACCTAAAAAGGCACTATGGGGGAGAAAAATGTTTTAGCTAATATTCGGAAGCCTAGAGGGGAGAGGTGCAGACCATCCCTGGCAAAGCAGAGTGTTCTGTTGACCATCTCCTTCCATGCTGACAAATACTGCACCACCTTAGAATGACACCAGAAACTAAGACAATTATTAAAGTCAGTCATCATCTTCTGTTTATAGTATGGCATCCACCTTGGAAAAAGTAAAATGGTGCTCATCTGAGAGCTTCATAATATCTCTCTTCATATAGTCCAAGGAGGTATATCTCAGGTCAATTACACCCACATGGGCTATGACTGAATTGTACTGGTACTTGTGGTCCAATGACCTGTGTGAATGAGTAATATGGTGGATCCTAGCCCCTGATAAACAACTCACTTTTTCTTTACTCATCTCGGTGAGAGGGACATCAGTGTGTCTCACAATGGAGTCCCCGATGACCAGAATGTTGGATTGTATGGTGACTTACCTTATGAGCTAAAAAGTAGAGGCTCCATGAAATATAGCTATATGTGTTGATGTGGGTGTTGTTTTGAAAGAGTGCATTCAGGACTGCTGAGGGTGTTTGTTATGTGTTTTGTCCAGGAGGTCTTTGGAGTTTAGGAAGGTTACATTTTAGTGTTTTAACATACGTGGGTCTATATGTCTGCTTTAAACTGTGTGTGATGGATGCAGCATGTGTACTACTGACAACCTGATTGATATTAGGAGTGCTTTTATGTGAGAGCTGTGCCTCCAGTGACATTGTGTAAATACATCTCTCACATACCGAATGTGTTTGTTTGAAAATTACTTGGTTGTCAGTAAGCCTGAGGCAATTTCGGCATTGCCTCAGGATGCCCATATCCACCAAGCTGGTAACACAGACAGTGGGAAAATTTGTATATATGGAAACCGGCCCCTTTTTATTGATTAGACGGTTGTATTGAGAATATAAATTAATGTCAGAAATATTTGGTTGCAACTCTTGGGGCAGTGCTTGATACTGCAAACCAGTTTCCCTGTGTGTAACTAGGTATTGTTGAAATTTCAAGGGAGCTTTTATAATGAAAATGTCATCTCTTAAGTTTCTAGGTCTATACAGGGCACTGTCAAACACTAATCAATGGGAAACTAATAAATAGACCCTGATGATTTATGAATGAAGTATTTTGGGAGATATTCTGAAGTTAGGTTAGGTTAGACAGCAACTAATTAAGCAATACCTACTGAAAAGAAGGAATTAGCTTTGTCAAGAATGACAAAAAGAGGGGATTCGCCTGATTAGCTACTGTCTGAATACTAGCAGTGCTGGTCTCACCACAGTTCATGCTGCTGAGATACAATGCCCATTTGCATCTTCTCTCACTAGAAGCTTCTCTCACTAGAAGCATAATAGTAGCACCAATCCCAAGATGAGAAGCAAGCCAAAGGCTCTATGGAGATAACAGATAACAGTCCTGTCCCAGATGAAGCAGGGGTCTGTAAATTTGTTGGAGCCTTTTCCTGGCAGATGCCTTCAATGGCAACCAGACCAATCAGGAAGTTTCAACACAGACACTGACTGTCCGATCTGAAACAGTCAGTAATCAATGCACTCTGCTCCTTCTCTCAGCAGGAGCAAAATATAAGCATAAATTCCAAGATGGCACCTATGAAGTAGTTATTAGGCTTTCTGATGAAATAATGTCTCTATGCTCCTTTTCTCACCAGTAGCAAAACTGAAGCACTAATCCCAAGATGATTACTGAGAGGCAGAATGTGGGCTCTTCAATAACTGGCGATCTTGGACTAGGCGCTGCAGGTTTTAAAGGTAGATGGAAAAAACAGGTCAATATTCTATGAGTTGCAGTGTGCACTAAGCCGTTAGATATAAAAGAAGGGGTAATTTAAGCTTTAGCACTCTAAGTGGAGAGCCACTAATTTTAAAAGATCAAGATAGATTGGAAGGCCATGGGCACTTTGCATTCTGACTGTTTGGAATACAATGAAATGGCCAATAAATTTAAATGCCTGAAGGGGACTGATTTCACAAAATGATAACTGTGTGCTTAATCACACTAGCCAATGAAAGAGGAGAGGGAAGGAAATATGAGGTCAAATTAACATAATAGGCAGGCATACGTGTGTGTGTGTGTGTGTGTGTGTGTGTGTGTGTGTGTGTGTGTGTGTGTGTGTGTGTGTGTGTGCATGTGTATATGTGTATGTGTGTGTGTGTGTGTGTGTGTGTGTGTGTGTGTGTGTGTGTGTGTGTGTGTGTGTGTGTGTGTGTGTGTGTGTGTGTGTGTGTGTGTGTGTGTGTGTGTGTGTGTGTGTTGACATTAACAAAGTTTAGGAATCATTGGGCTTGGGCATTAAAAGTGGTGTATGATTCCCAATCCATATAAGGATAGTTGAAATCCCCCAAGAATATTGCACTGGGTTGAATGGTGGAGGACTCTAGTATATTGAGATAGGTAGTATTGGTTTCCTAGGACTTGGAGAGGGACCTATAGGTTGCAAGGATATGGTATGAAACCCTGTTTATGGTGAGTTGCACATGTATGCGCTCCAGTGGGTCATACACTTTAACTAGTCTGGATATGAGGGTGGATTTAATATAGACTGAGACTCCTCCACCTTTAGTTCCCTCCTGTGCTATAGCTGGTCTAAAGATGTGAAAGGCATTATAACTTTGCATGGCTGGAATACTCTCCTCAATTTTAAACTATGTCTCTGTTACTACACAGATGTCTACACTCTCCAGAGAGAGGAAGGCTTGCAGGAAGTGGAGTTTCTTAAGATGTCTTGCACTAAGCAGTACCACCTGCAGATATTCCTTTGTATATTCAGTTAAGTCGGGAGGTATATTAGTTTGGCATTGCCTAAAAAAGGCACTGTGGGCTGGAAATGTTCTTTGCCAATATCTGAAAGGCTAGAGGGGATAGGTGCAGAATATCTCTAGCAAAGCAGTGTGGTCTGTCAAACATGTCCTCCCAGGCCTTCAAATATTGTACCTCCTTGAAATGACACCAGAAGCTAATCCAATGGCTAAAATCAGCCAGTTTGTTAAAATCAATCATTTTTCTGTTTGTAATATGGCATCATCCTTGGAGAAGGTAGTATGCTGCTCGGTGCTAGGCTCATACTTGGCTGAGGCATAATCAGTGAGCCCGATGATGTCTTGCTTCATATAGTCAAGGGAGGTACATCTGAGGTCATTAACACACACATTGCCTAAGACAGAGTCATACTGGTACCTGTGGTTCAATGACCTGACTGCATGTGTGACTTGACAGATCCTAACCCTGGAAAGGCAACTTACCATGACTCTCTCTTTAATCAGTCCGGTGAGGGGGATATCACTTTGCCCCACTATAGAATTACTAATGACCAGGAAATTTGACTGTGCGTTGGTTTGCCTTAAGGGCTTAGCATTATAGGCACTGGATATAGTGTTACTATGTGTAGCTGTGGGTGGTGCTTTAATGGAGTGTTACATGATGGCTGAGGACCCTTTTTCTTGATTGTGTTGTGCAGAATGTCTTAGCGTTTAAGGAAGGTTACCTGTAAGTGCCTCAGCATAAAGTAGTTTTATGAGTAGGTTCTTTACCCTGTCCAGTAGGCGTGGTGCAAGTGTCACTGACAACCTCTATAGAATTAGTTTTGGTTGTATGAGATAGTTTTGCCTGCAACAACAAAGTGTATTTACACTTCTCGTACACTTTATCTGTTTTATTAAGAATAAGTTGGTTGACAGTGCACATGAGGCATTTACTACAATGCCTCAGAATACCCATCTCACCCAGACTGGCCACAGAAAGAGGCAGAAAGTGCATATCCATGACTACTGACCTACTAGGGAGGAGTGTGGGAAATTTAAATATTGAATAGGTCAATAATAAATGAAACCTGATGACCACTGCTCAGCTATGTGCAATCTAGATGCTCTAGTAGTTAAAAAAATCGGTCTAGACAGTTAGGGTATTTTAAGGGAAACTTACACTGCAAGATGGAGTCTACACAGATTACAAGGGGGAATTATACTGCGAGATATCAGTGACTATACAGATCACTGCCAGGCATATCTCTCGACCATATTGAATTTCTCGTTTTTTACCGGTTTTGAGGTCCAAATAATGGGGTTTCACGATTCCCGAGCGGCACCCCTTAATTTCCGAATTTCCTGAATTTTTATTTTAATTTTTTTTTTTTGGCTGACGTCATCATGTGCAGAGGCGTGCAAGATGAAGCGAGCTCTGTGAACAGCCTGCTAGCCTGTCAGAATTGGCTGAGGGCTTGAGGGATTCAACGTACTTTCTGGCCACCCAACATAGCGTGCAAGCATTTCCCAGCTGCTCCAGGTAAGGGCAAGTAAACCTCAACAGCAATTTTCTTACTAGTAGCTTAGCTTGAATGGTACCTAGCTTTTTTTTTTCTTCTGTGACCGTTTACGTGTCTGGTTCTTCTTACTAGCAGCTTAGCCACAAACATTAGCTTGAATGGTATTGAGCAGTTTCCTACCATGAGCAATTTAGTGGTTCCTTGTGTGTGTGTGTGTGTGTGTGTGTGTGTGTGTGTGTGTGTGTGTGTGTGTGTGTGTGTGTGTGTGTGCGTGTGTGTGTGTGTGTGTGTGTGTGTGTGTGTGTGTGTGTGTGTTAGCATTGCCGCCTCACAGCAAGAGGTTCTCTGGTTCGATTCTCAGCTGGGGTGCCTTCTGTGTGGAGTTTGCATGTCCTCCCGGTGGTCATGTGGGTTTCTTCCAAGCGCTCCGGTTTCCTCCCACATCCCAAAGACATGCAGTAGGTGGATTGGACACACTAAATTGGCCCTAGGTGTGTGTGTGTGTGTGTGTGTGTGTGTGTGTGTGTGTGTGTGTGTGTGTGTGTGTGTGTGTGTGTGTGTGTGTGTGTGTGTGCCTTCTGTGTGTGTGTGTGTGTGTGCCTTCTGTGGAAGGTTGGGTGCCAAGCTGGCAACTCGACACTGTAAAAAACTCCACTGCCAATCATGAGCGGACGGTGATCCACTGTGGTGACCCCTAACCGGGAAAAGCCGAAAGACGAAGAAGTGTGTGTGTGTGTGTGTGTGTGTGTGTGTGTCTTGAATACAAATACTTGCATTTAATGTCCTCATTAAATAATATTTAATTGGTCCAACTTTTCCACAGCTGCTACTGTATAATTTTCTTGGCTAAAAATGAATGTTTTGATAAATGTACTACAAAGCTTGCTGATTCTTTGGCAGTTTTGTTCATTGAAGTACCTAGGAAAGCTTAATGATGTGACATAAGTCTTGGATTAGGGGTCATTACAGAGCTGTATGAGTTCCAGATGTTCAACTGTGTCATACCCCAAAGTCTCAGAAATACCTGGCTGCAAACAGGTCCCAGTATAAATGATTGAATTAGATTTCAATGGAGCTAAAACTAGAGGTGCATGTGGTATCACTTTTTGTGTATATAAAAGATAAACAACAACACATTTTTTTGAAGGGGCAAGCCCACCTGTATCATTCTTTGCCTCCTGTAACCCCTTTCTGATACATACTTACATAATGATCACACGACTTCAATGAAAACCAAAAACTGCAAACAAGTGAGCATCATTGTTGTCCCTGAAAAACAAACAGAGTTGGCAATAAATTGCTGTGATAAACTATGATCAACAAAGTACAACTCATCCAGTTGTGACTGATGAGTTATATTCTCATCCCCTTTACCCTCAACCACTATACGAAAGCCCTGCCAACACTGTACCCTTAATCTAAATGTGCAACACAGATTTTTTCAGTGGAAATGGAGGGGGTGCACAATCTCTAAAGTTATGACTTCACTACTGAAGGTGTGATATTATACACTACTTCAGGAGTTGTCATGGCTACTGCCTAAGACGATTGAAAACCTTTTTTTGTGGTACTTGATAAAGTGTTCTCCACATGACTATATTCTATTGACACTAAAAATAAAACATTTTTGGCTAGAAGCTGTTTGTTTATTCAATACTAATAGATCAAAGCTAGAATCAGAATGTTGTAGTCAACTGGCACAGAGTGTAGTTGTGGTGTATGACAGAACAATGTCAAAGAAGTTGAAAAGCAAGGTGTACTAAACAGTGGTGCAACCCACACTAATCTATGGCACAGAAACCTGGTTAGTAAAGTCAGACAAGTTGAGGAAGTTAGAGGTTAAGGAGATAAAGTGGCTGAAACAGGTGTCAGGATGCACACTGTGGGACAGATGAACAAATGAGGATATAAGTGTAGAAAAGGTCAAACAGAACAGATTACGGTGGTTTGGGCACATGTGCAGAAAAGCAGAAGACAATTTGGTGAAGAAGATTTGGGAGAGACAGGAAGAAGGCAAGAAGAAACAAGGGCATCAAGCAAAGGGGTAGATGGACTGTGTGACAGAAGACCTGTGACAGTCAGGCATGAGTGTTGAAGAAGGTAGGAGAGTGGAACTGAATAGGAAGAGATGGTGAGAGTTGACATAACACTCTGGCCCCATGTAGAAAATGGAAAAAAATGATGTTGTTGATGATGATGATGATGATGATGCAGCTGTAGTTTATCCCAATGGCCAGAAATGATTGATTTATTTTTTGTGTGGGAAGCAATTCATCTTAAGTGCACTTTTGAGGACATCTGTGAGAGGGCACCAGGCTTCAGCAGCACAATTCACGTATCACTCATCATTAAATCATGTTCAGAGCAGTTTACAGTATTTGGAAGCTTATATTTTTGATGATATGATAATAGTTACAGAAATAATTATTTTAAGGTTTAAACTGCTCATATTTTTCTCTGTATTATAGTTATTATTTTAATTTTCAATTTCCTGATTTATACCATATATACAACCTGCATAGTCCTTTATTTGGGAAAAAATATATTCATCAATGAACACTTACATTTAGTATTAGCTCTTCATAAATTTGTTTATATAGCTAGATCTCTATCTCTGTATATATATATATATATATATATATATATATATATATATATATATATATATATATATATATATAGGTTTGCTATCAAAATGTTAAAATTCATATGGTCTAATGTTCATGTGGTTGACACATTTGGTCGACACATTAATATTAAGTAGTTCATTTGGTCAAAAGACAGTGCAGTCGACTTTCTGTCAACATTATGTTGACAACAGGCAAGGATTTATCCTTGTCAGCACTATTTTGTGATCCTGGAGTTGTAATATATCAGAAGCGGGGGGTGTAGAGAGTGCAGGGGGTACAACCCCCCCCCCGCAAAAACACTAGTGTTACTTTGCAGGTGTGTGTCGACTATTTCAATGTAGACATTTTAATGTCAATATTTGGAACTGTCACTGTAATGATTTCGACCAAATGAACGTCAACCATATGAATTTTGGCATTTTGATAGTAAACCATATATATATATATATATATATATATATATATATATATATATATATATATATATATATATATATATATATATATATATATATATATATATTAGCAAAGCAATGCAATATAAACCAACAGACAAATGTAATAAACTTAAAAAATAAAAACACCAAAAGTTTTGGAACAAGAGACATTTTATGGTAAACTAAGTAAGCACTGTCATCTTTTGAACAAAGACTTCATCAGACTAATTTACTGTACACTGAGCACTTCCTCATTGTACAATAAAGTATCTGTTCTGCAATAACTATTGTTGTTTTTATTAATTAATTAAACTACATATATATATATATATATATATATATATATATGTATGTGTGTGTGTGTGTGTGTGTGCGTGTGTGTGTGTGTGTGTGTGTGTGTGTGTGTGGGGCCATATTTCGGTTGTCTGTTCTTCAGTTTGTATTTGAAAGTTGATATCCCACAATTCCATTGGAGTGGATGGGGTTACATAATTATGTATGCAAATTTTATGTTAATCAGTGTGCAAATCTGTACCTGTTTTTCACTGGCCTTTGTCCAGATTTCTGATGTTTTTTTATGTTTCCAGGTAGAGAGGTATGCTGCCAGGCTCCACTATACAGAGATAAAGAGAAAACAGTACCAGTACACTGATGAAGAATCAGCTTACAGCAAACAAAAGTCCAAAAGATAAAAAATGAGCTGATTCACCACAGCTGTAAAAATTCTCTTTAATATACACCAAGAAAGTAAGCGTTCTCACGGCCTCCCTGAACGCTTCCTCAGACTGAATACAAACTACACAATTACCGCACTTTGCCTTTAAGAATAAGAGATCTTTAAAACCCCAGTTCTGTTATAATAGCAGAAAGAAAAAGAAGAATGATTTATCTCAAAAGAAAGGGACATATATGTGCAGGAACTGTTCAGTGTGTAAATATGTACATTCTTGTACTACTTTTGTACATTCAACTTTACATTTTGAGTTACATGCTAAACATTATGCAGACTGCAGGACTAAAAACATAGTATACTTGCATTCTGCACAACATGCAATATTTACTATGTTGGAAAAACTAATTGTATGCTTAAAGAATGCATACAGGAACATTATAGGGACATTTCAAACAAAAAAGAGACAAATGCCTTAGCAAAACATGTAGTAGTGGCAGGTAGTACACATTATTTTAAATTCTTAGTTCTAGAAATTTTGGAAGAAGGCTTAAGAGGGGGTAACATCAAGAACATAACAGAAAAGGCAGAGCAGAGATGGATTTTAAAGCTTAATGCATATACCTTTCCGGGAATTAATGAAGCCGTTTCTTTGAAACCCCTATTAAAAGACAGGGCACTTAGACACTAATATTTTTTGATATATATATTTACATTTATAAATGTTTTTAAATATATATTATAAGTTTTGTATAAATTATTTTTACAGATTAATTGAATAATTGGATTATTGCTTACTTATGTGAGTATTTAAAAACAAGTGCTATTGTGTAGTTTCTATTCAGTCTGAGGAAGTGGCCAGGGAGGCCGTGAAAGCGCTTACTTTCTCAGTGTATATTAAAGAGAATTTTTACAGCCGTGGTGAATCAGCTCATTTTTTATCTTTTTCCACTACACAGGGAGCAGCAGTTCTAACTAAATACTGTAAAAATGGTAAAAAGAAACAAGTTCCAAAACAGTGGATATGATAATGTATTAGTTTGCTCATAGGTTATGAGCCAAGCATTGTGCAACTGTGGTGCTCAAATAGCAGAGGAGATTCATTTAAAAAAAAACACAATCAAGGCCCTGTGGCCAATCAAAAACAGCACGCTCTTCTTTCATCTACACAATCCTGAGCCAGAAAATAACTCAGGTCCCCTCTACTCTCACTAAAGTGGAACCAAGGCAGTTCTAACTAAAGACTATAAAAAGGTCAAAAAGTGCAGGTATCCAAAACTGAAACACTGAATTGATGCAGTGGTGACAAAAACAATGCAAGAAACAAATACCGAGTCATACCAAGACAGTAAATATGGTGATGTAAGTTTTAGCCTTTGTAGAGTTTAGCAGAAACCAGCATCACTCTTCTTCTCAAGTAGGGTGGTCAATAAACATCGCCAAATGCTCCTAGGACAGAGATTCAAATTTTTAAACAAGCTAGCCATCTAGCCAATCAGATAATGGCACAATATGACTTACAATTCCCAGCTCAGAGGGTTGCAGGCTACTCTCTACTCTCACAAGAGTGTTGACCACAAACTCTCTTAATGCAAAACTAATGGTTTGGAGCCCAGATGCTTAAACCAGAACTAAAACACTTTTTGAATAACAGACACAATAAGTATTCAACAGGCAATACCCAGCTCAGAAGGGTATAAGCTACTTCTCCTACCACAAAGACTACACACCTTCCTTATGTAAGATATCTAATTTGGAGCCCAAGTGCTTAAATCAGAAACAAAAGGCTTATAATAACAGTTACAATGTAATCAGGATTCTAACAAGCAGCAATAAATGCAGCAGATTAAATGCAACAGAACACTTTAAAAATATTCATCAAAAAGCTAAATAAAGTAGGAAGAAGCACAAATACAGTAAGAGCAGCTGAATATTTTTCTAGTAATTGGCAAGGTAGGAAACAGAAGATAAACTTGAAACTCGAAAGATTCCAAAAAAACTTTAAACAGCCAGCAATGAACCACTGTTCAAAAAGCCACACTCGGATGATGAAATTAGCGCTTTCATTCACTTTTTATTAATGTGAACTTCTTCAGAAATATCCATTCAAACCCACCCCTTCCTTTTATATTCAATTATTTCACTTAAACAGGAAATGACATCAAATGCCAATTAATTCTAGTAGCACAAAAAATATATATACAAATATATAAAATAAAAAAATTAATAAAATATGACATAAAAAATCTGTGTGCTTTTTTTACACCTTCTAAAATAACTTTGGTGACACATTTATAACTTTTGAAGTTTATCTATAAGTTAAAAAACATTTTAAATTTATGACTTCATTTAAACCAGGTGCTAAATCTGCACCTAGCAATAATTGCCAAAATGTTTCCTTACATTCTAATACATTGTTCAGATCACCAGCAAATAAAGCCTTTTCCACATTGTCTAATATGAAAAAATCAAACTTTTTAAATTCTTTACATAAAAGAGCATGCCTAGCTAATGAATTGTTCTTGTCTTTTTTCTTTATGTCCAAATTATGTTCGTATATTCTACGCTTTAGGCTTCTCTTTGTTTTGCCAATATAATAACTTTTGCATGATGTACAAGTGGCCACATAAACAACATAATCACTGTTGCAATTATAATAATTTTTAACCCAAAAAGTTTCTCTTGAATATCCTATATTGACAAAAGAAGAATTACTTATAAATCTACATTGTTTACAATTAGTACAACTTTAAGTACCCTTTTTACTGGTACATGTACAGCTTAAAGTACTACTCTTCTCTTTTCTGGATTCTAACATGTACTTAATATTAGTGTTTTTTTTTTTTTTGTAAGTGAATCTCGATGCTGTTCCTAATGTAGTCACTAACTCCTTATTACCAAGAATTATTCTCCAATTGTTCTCTATTATGTGTTTGATATGCCACATTTCACTAACTATCGGTATAAGAAATGCAATGTTGTATTCATTTGCTCCTTTTATGTAACTACCTTTATTCTTATATACCGGGCCAACCATCACATCCTTAGAATGCAAAACTGGTTTAGCAACCCCACTTCTCAATACCTTAACTTCACTTTCAATTCTTTTTAACGAATTCAAGTCATAACCTCTGTTTATGAAAAGTAGCCTCAGGAAAGAAACTTCCTTTAGAAAAACTTCTTCATCAGAAGTAAGTCTACTTAGTCTTATGATTTAATGACGCCTTTTTTCATGTGTTGGGGATGCAAACTATCTTTGTGTAAGTACTGATTGGCGAAACAAGGTTTTCTATAAACTTTACTAGTGAATTATTTTCTCTCATAGTCTATACCCAAATTTAAATCCAAAAATTCAATTGTTTCTCCAAATCCACTAATTTTAAATTTCAAAAAAGTGGTGGTGTAATTTAAATCCATGACAAATTTTACGAACTCCTGATAGTCCCCATCCATAAGAAAAACAGGTCATCTATGTATCTATAATAAATGTCTGCTTTACAAAAACTAGAATGTGACTTTAGAAACTTTGATTCCCAATTGGCCATTACTAGGTTGGCAAAAGCAGGGGCTACTTTTGCCCCCATTGTTACTCCTGAAAGTTGTTTATACAACACTTTTTTGAAACTGAAGTAATTATTATCTAAAACCAAATCCATTAGACTACAAACAGTATTAATTTTTTCACCAGAAAAATCTGTATTCTCTGGCAAATATTCTCTAAGATACTCAACACCTCTTTCTTGATCTATTGAGGTATATAAATTTTTTTACATCCACGGTTCCAAAATAAATTAGTGTGTTTGTAATAACATACTCTCTCAGAATCTCTAACAAATGCCAAGAGTCTCTGAGATAGTGTTTGGATTTTTGAACCACTGGATTCAGAACACAATCTAACCATATAGAAATGTTTTCAGTTTTAGACTGTGTGGCCGAAATGATAGGCCTAAATGGAGGATTTTTTCATTATTCTGAATCTTTGGAATACCAAAAAAATGATGCCAATTTAGGTTGTTCAACCAATAAAAAATTGTAACTGTTATTGTCTATCTCTCCCTGACAAAACATGTCAAACAATGTGACATCCAAATTCATATAACTTTTATCTGCTCATGGTTGACTTTTTTATATACATCAACTTCCTGTAGCATCAACTCTATTGAATTTTCATAGTCTTTGTTATTCATAATAACTATTTTGCCACCTTTATCTGCCTTCATTGTTCTAATGTCAGGATTTCTACTTAAAGTGTGTAATGCTTGACATTCATTTTCAGACAAATTTTTATCTTAGTGCAAAAAAAAAAAAAAAAAAGAAAAGACAAAAATGTTTGGAGAACAGTTCTGGATCATTCATTTTTAAACCTGGTTGTGATAGTGCCCAAATTCCAAAATTATGTCACTTCACAAACTGTTACTTTTTCTTCCTCTTTTAAGTTTCCTGATAACACTAAACTTAAAAGATGCTTATCCTCACATTCCTATTCATCCAAACTTCAGTTGTTTCTTAAAGGTTTGTGTGTCTGGATCACATTATCAGTTATCTGCCTTTCCCTTTGGATTATCCACTGCACCAAGAGTGTTCACAAGCTATCTCGATCCAATTATAGCTCATTACATGCCACAAGGTATCCACAGTTTTTCATATTTACAAACTTATCTTTCCAGAGTTTTTTTCAAAAAGTCAGGCATCTCTCTCTCTCTCTCTCTCTTGGGTTAGAGATCCCTTGCACAAGCTGTGATTCCAAGAGAACATCCAAAAGTCTTTCTTGACTCTCTCACATGGGACTGTATTCATGGTATGTCAACCAGACACCTCTGTTCAAAGAATTTTCTTCCACAGAGAAAAATAGATCTTTATCTAGACCTATAGGTTTTCCACTCAGACTTTGCTCGCTGCAAGTTAATACCTCAGAATGTTGGGTTTTGTGGCATCTATGATTCTCATGATAATGTTGGCTCCACATAAGAGAAATAAAGTGTTATCTAAAATCTTTGGTCCCAGCATCAACAGCTTTTATCTCTCCAGATCCTAGTACTGGGAATTGTCAGAAGAGAAATGTTTTGTTGGGGACAACGGATATCCTTAAATCCAGGTCTTGACTTCTCCATCACTGATAGAAGGCAGTCAGCCACCACAGACATGCTGGACTTTGCTTAAGGAGGAGTTTCGGGAGGGATAAAAGTGTAGAGGGTACAGGATACCAATGACAGATGCAAGCACTTAAATATCAAAGAGATGCTTCCCTCATCAAGGCACCCAACTTTTTGTACCATCTTTGGTCCCCTGGACCTTTTCAAGTGGCTTCATAAAGTATAACAGTCATGTGATATATCAACAAGCAAGGGGGAACTGGGTCATACCTCTTTGCAGACTAGCCATGTTAGCTTGGGATATAACCTCACAGCACCATCTCACACTACAGGCATCCTACATTCCATCAGAGCAAAACTGTGTGATAGACAAGCTGTGCAGGACCAGAACAGACCTTCACAAATGAAAATTAGATTGGGGGTCTTCCAAGACTTTACCCATTTGTGGGGAGATCCTCAAGTAGACCTCTTTGCCTCCTGGACAGGAATCTTCCTGTATGTCTTTCCACCCTTTCCACTAATATCTAGGATACTTCCGAAGATTCATATCATTGCAGTGACTCCTTTCTGGCCTAGGCAACCATGGTTCTCCCTTCTTTTGAAAATGCCCAGAAGCAATTACTACAGGCTTCCTCATAGAATGGATCTACTCATTCAAGAAAAGGGCTGTTTTATACACCCTAACATTAATCATCTTCAACTGATTGCCTGAATGATAGAGTCTTAATTCCTCTTAAGCACCTGTTTTCTGTGGATGTGTAGCAGGTACTAATGGAGGCAAGAAAGTCTGCTACTAGAAAATTATATATTAGCAAATGGAAAAGGTTTTCTAGTTGGTGCCAACAACATAAACAACACACATACAAGGATAGTTGTTCTGTGGTTCTACAATATTTTTGTGAGTTACTATATTATGATCTTTCTTATTTCTTTATCAACGTTCTTTTATTGGCCATTTCAGCATGTCTGCCCATGGATCTTCCTCTTTCAATGCAGTCTTATGATAACATTTTCTTGAAAGGGGTTTTCCATAAGAGGGCTCCAAGTATACCAATGTTCCCTCCTTGGGACCTCTGGCCCTTCCTTGGGATCTTTAATTTTCTGTTTGAGAAGCCAACACTTGCTCCATTTGAATCAGCTAATCTAGCTGACTTGTGGTTCTTAACATAAAAAACAGTTTTGCTGATTGCTCTGACCTTGACAAAAAAGGTATCTGAGTTGCAAGCTCTTATAGTGAGACACCCCTACCTCATTTTTCATATGGACAGGGTTTCTTTGAGAACTAATCCTTCTTTTATGCCTAAAGTGGTATCCAAGTTTATTTTAAAACAAAATATCCATCTCTCCATTTCTTTCCTGAACATAAAAGTGAGGGAGGAAGGATACTCCATACCTTGGATGTCCACAGACAACTCAGGTGCTATCTTGACAGAATGAAATCTTTCAGATATTCAGATAAGTTGCTATTCTTGTGAATGTAAGAAGAAGCAACAGACTGTGTTAAGACAGAATATTTCCAAATGGTTAAACTTACCATGACAAATCTATTCCAGTCAGGGTCAAGGACCACTCTACCAGGGCTTTGGATTCATCTATGGCTTTTTGGAAAGGGTTGTATTTTAGAAGTATTCTAGAAACTGCTACCTGGTCTACTGTACATATTTTCACAAAGCACTATAAGCTTGATTCCTTCTCTAAGTCTAGATCAAGTTTTTCTAGGACCATTTGTCAGGGGCTCCTGGACCCTTCTTCCTCCACCTCCCAAATATAGTTATCTTTGGTAATTCTTAATATACTTTTCAGTGGCAGTAAATCTCTGAAGAGTTTTGTGTCCAGACTTGTCTTTTAGTCAATTCATCTCAAGCTCCTTGGCAGTTTGGGCACATGGAAGGTGTTCCGAAGCTTAGAAAGCTGTCTGGCTGTTATATTCTTGACAGGGTCTAAACCATCCAGCCAAGGCTACTGCAACAGGGATCAGTGATGAAGAACATAGTATAGTTGTACAAGTTGAAATTACCATAACAGTAGATGTTCAAATGCTCACTACTGCAGTAGTCACTCCTTCCCTCCACCCCTTTGTTTTTTGGTGTTTTATTTTTTGTTATTTCTATCATTGTCCTTTCAGGGTTTGGTTTCCCTTTCTCTCTCTCTGCTGACAGGAAAGCTCTGAAGGGCTTCACTCCCAAACCTGTCTTTTAATCAGCTCTTCATGAGCTGCTTAATAACTTTGATGTGTGAAAGGTGCCCTGATGCTCTGGAAACCTGCCAGCCGTTATATCCTTGGAAGGATGTAACTCATTTAGCTACGACTACTGCAACAGTGACCATTCAAACATCTACTGTTATGGTAAGTTCAACTTAGACAACTGTATTTTTCATCATTTTCAGTCAGTTTCATTCATGAGCAACAGTTCCGTTATTTGAACATCTTTGACATCAGTTGCATCTTTTACAAACAATTTTTATTAAAATAACTATTACATGGGTAGTATACAAATAAACATTTTAAGATAAAGAATTAGAGCAGCCTAAAGAAAGGAAATAAGGGAAGAGGCACAAGGAAGATAAAGGAGATGAAATGATAGAGGAGGGTATAGTTGCGATAATAGTACATTACCGTTTGTGCAGCAGAGAGTTATGGCAAAACTTCATATAGCTGTATTAGCACCAGTTTAACTAGTAATGGTGCAGGTGAAGAGCCATTTATCTATCAGGTGTTTCTTAAGTAGAATATGATGGTATTCCAGCTGTGTGTGTGTGTGTGTGTGTGTGTGTGTGTGTGTGTGTGTGTGTGTGTGTGTGTTGATGTGCATAGGTGTACATGTTGTGTGCATGTGTGTGTGTGTGTGTGTGTGTGTGTGTGTGTGTGTGTGTGTGTGTGTGTGTGTGTGTGTGTGCGTCTGTGTGTGTATGGGAGGGGGTTTGTTTTTGTGTGCATATGTTTACGTATGTGTGGGTGAGTCTGTTTATATTGGTCTCCATGTCTGTGTATGTTTATATCGATGTGTGTGTGTGTGTGTGTGTGTGTGTGTGTGTGTGTGTGTGTGTGTGTGTGTTTGTGTAGATATGCATATGAGTGTGTGAATGTGTGTGTTTGTATGTATATGAATGTGTGTGCCTGGTTATTTTTGTTTGTTTGTATGAATTTATGTGGGGAGGGAGGATGTGTATGTGTAGATGTGTGTTTGCATATGTGTGTGGGTGTATAAGTATGTGCACATATGTATTTGTGTGTGTGTGTTTGTGTGTGTATGTATCTGTCTATGTGTATATTGGTGTGTGGATGTTTGCTGATGTGTACGTGTGTATGTGTGTGTGTTAATGTGAACATGTCTGCATGCATATATGTGTGTGTAAATTTGTGTATTGGTGGGAGTGTTTGTATGGCTGTTGGGTTATGTGAGTAGTTCATATAGATGTGTCTTTATGTGTGTTTGTGTGTGTATGTGTTTGTGTATGTGTGTGTTTATCTGTGTATATGGTAACCATATGAAATGTCGAGACTCACTAGACAGAGTCTTGAAGCATGGAGACTGAATGGCCAAAAAAAAACAGATTTGTAGTATATATTAAATTCAAGATGCCCATTTATCAGAATATTCTATTTTTCCCAAGATATGATGATCTCAGAATATGTGTGTGTGTGTGTGTGTGTGTGTGTGTGTGTGTGTGTGTGTGTGTGTGTGTGTATATATATATATATATATATATATATATATATATATATATATATATATATATATATATATATATATAAAGTGAGAGAGGGGTCTATTTTGACCCATCGAAATGCATTTTATCGAATTCTACTTACCCAACTCCACTTCTCTGAAACAACATTAAACCAAAAGAACAGACTGCCGAAATACTTTCCTTGTGGAAGGAACCACTTGACCACCACAGAAAAAAAACCTCAATGGACCAAAACTAAACCCACCAAAGTGGGGGGCTTTGCACTCCCATGCCCCCACATCCCCCTACTTAAATATGCCAACTCTGAGATCACACTACACTGAAGAAGGGGCAAAGTTCACCATGGTGGCCAAGTGGTTCCTTAGACAGGAAAAAGGTTTTGGCACTCCGTTCTTTCAGTTTAACGTTGTTTCGGAGAAGTGGAATTGGCTAAGTAGAATTTGATAAAATGTAATTTTGATGGGTAGACCCATACAGAGAGAGCCCTATCAGTTGATCAAGTTTTCAGAAACTTGAAATTCATATTGGTGAGATGATATGATTGAATTGCTGAAAACCCAAAGCTTTTAAATGGAGATCACTGTACAGTAGCGATCAGGAAATTTACCATTTTCCTCAATGTAGTTTGATCTCGGAGTTGATATATATAATTAATAGGGGGTGTGGGCGTATAAAAAAGATAGATTTTCTGTTTATTTTTTTAATTCTCCAGTTTTCAGAAATTCGGTCATGTATGATTTCTTTTGGTGTGTTAATGTTTATATGGAATTGTGTATCTGTGCCTATGGAAGTGTTTGTGTGTGTATGTGCCTGTTTGTATGTTTTCATGTGTCTATATGTGTATATGGGTGTATGGATGTTTGTTGATATGTATAGGTGTGCATGTATGTGTATGTCTATGATTTGTTTTTGTTTTTCTGTTTATATGAAAGTGTGTGCATTTCTGTATTTGCACCTGTATGCTCATGTATATGTGTGTATGGGTGTCTGTATGTGTGTGTGTGTGTGTGTGTGTGTGTGTGTGTGTGTGTGTGTGTGTGTGTGTGTGTGTGTGTCTGTGTGTGTGTGTGTGTGTGTGTGTGTGTGTGTGTGTGCGTTTATGTCTGTAGAATGACCGTGTAAGTGGCTGTGCATGCTCATATGGTTGAGTGTGTGCATACATATTTATATAGGCGTGTGTGTGTGTGTGTGTGTGTGTGTGTGTGTGTGTGTGTGTGTGTGTGTGTGTGTGAGAGTGTGTGTGTAGAATGAACGTGTGAGGGTGTGATGTGTTCTTATTGATAGTGCAGGCACCTAATAAACCACACACACACACACACACACACACGCATGACATGCACATATACACAAATGCACTCACTGGAATGTAAACATACCCAAAAACAGACACAGAAATCAACACACACACACACACACTTCCATATGAATGATTATATTTCACGATATCAAAAAACAAATACACTGGCATATACTACATCAATCACAAATGTCCCACACACACTAAACTACTGCTAACAGTTACAAAATCCATCAACAGCTTTGGAGACTGTCTATATTCTAATAACATTG
>NC_056746.1:570821556-570849056 GCF_019279795.1 Protopterus annectens
ATTGCAAACAATGCAAAATGCACAAAATACTACTTTTATTATATGTCCACCGATCAGGACTGGTGAAGCATAGGCCAGTGGTGAGCAAACGGGATCGGTGGGGAAATAAGAAAATAAACCTAAAACAGCAGTCTAACTAAAATCAGTATTCTGCCATGCAAGTCACTGGCTGCCAAAAGATAACCTGGCTAGTGAATAGTGGTTGCTAAGGGGGGAGGCACAGTGTGACACATGTAACTATGCATTAGCAGGCTAGCCTATGCAAATGAGGGGAAGGATAGTGAATCCGGGTTTTCCCCAGCATGTGAGGCAGGTCCCAACAGGAAGAGTATGAATAGCTGAGTGCAAGACTAGGAGGTAGGTGACATCATGGGTGCGTGTGTCAGGCATACTATAAGTGGATTGGAGCCCTATGGCTCGGGTATGCTCCCAGCTTAGCACAACCAAGCTAGGGGGTGTGTCTAAACCTGCCTAGCACTCATTACAAACTGTAAGTGGGTGTGCGTATCACGCACCGGGATTTACAGGAAGAAAAAAGAAGTAAAACCAGAAAACAGCAGCAGTGTGCACATCCAAGTACTCTGTTTGTGTGGCATGGCCCCTGGTCTAAACAGAAGGGCAATGGGAAGGGAAATCAGCAGTAGGAAGGTAATCAAGGAGAACTAACATATCTGACAGGTGAAATGTATCAAACGCAGCCATTTACACAGGCAGCATCCCAGCCCAGCCCAGAACACTATATAAACTAAGCAAACACTTTCCCCACTGGTGTTTCCCACACTCTACACCACTGGTGTATACAAGCGAGGAAATTTTTACCAACAAACCTACAAAATGAGAAGGACTGCAGCAGGCAACATAGAACAACATGTGCAAGAGGCTGAGGGTGGTGAGGATGTGCATGCTGCTGAACAACCCACAGTGAGGAGATGGAGGAAAAGTGTACACACCCAGGGTAACCTACCAGGGGCTACATGAGCTGGAGATAGTGGAGTGCTATAGGGTGGACAGAGACCTCCTACAGCAAGTAGTTGAGCTGTGCTGGCCACACCTGACACACCAAACCGAATGAGGGGTACCCATCCCAGTAGATACCAAAGTATGTGTAGCCTAGGTATACTAGCCTCAGGTACCTCCCAAAGCACAACTGGGGATGGCATGGGGATCTCACAGGCATCAGCATCCAGAGTATTCCACCAGTTCCTGGATGCCATGTCAGCACATGCCAGTGAGCATGTATATTTCCTCAACACCCATGAGGTGTTGACTGGCAATATGTGCCTCTTCCACCAAATAGCAGAATACCCTGGGGTAGTGGGTGCTATAGACTGCATGCACCTACATGTCAAAGCACCACCCGGTGAGCAGGGTAGGGCCTACATCAACCATAGGGGCATCCCCTCCATCAACTGCCAGGTCATATGTGATGCCCAGGGCATTATAATGAATGTGTGTGCTGGCTGCCCTGAAAGCTATGATGATTCACACATATGGCATCTGACGCAGCTGTACCAGAGATTTGCCAGTGGGGACATCCCCTAGGGTCACCTATTGGGGGATGCTGGGTACACACTGGAGCAGTGGCTGATGACACCCATCAGAAATCCACACACACCTGAACAACAATGCCATAATGAGGCACATGCACAGCCCAGACATATAATAGAGCATGTGTTCGGGATGCTCAGGTCACGGTTCCAGTGTCTGGACACATCCGATGAAGCCTTGCAGTATGTACCAGCTACATGTACCTAAATTGTTATGGTATGTGCGATGCTACACAATATGAACCTGTGGAAACAGCTGCAGCAGGAACAGAATGGGGCAGGGCCACACAGCCCCCCACCAATGCCAAGGCCTGCACAGGCACAGAGTGACCCGGAGGAGGAAGAACCTAAGCCTGCCCGGTATGTCCTGACCTTGGCAAAGAGGCAATGCATAGCACATGCACTGACACAGTAGGATCCCAGGGAATGACACCTCTCTCTGACTCACACATAAAGTAAAAGGGATGCCAAACATGACACCACCTGTGCTCAACCATGTATAGGGAGTGTACTATGTGCATCTGACATAGGCAGCCATCCAGCTCCATCCGCAAGTCTGGTGCACCCACAAGGTAAGTCAATCAACCTACCAATTGCCAAATGGAGTAGAATGTGTTGTCGCCTGTAGTTATGGTGTGGATGTGAGCATGCAAGGGAACTGAGTGGCCGAATGTTACTGCAGCAGACAGCAGACACCCATAGTGCCACCCTGACATCTGTAACACTTACTGGAGTCACCACAGTAGCCAGTACTACACAGGGAGACAGAAGCAACTGCAGGAAATGTGATGTGCGAAATGTGTGTCCATACGACCCGCACATGCCAGTCAGGATGGTTCACATACCCAACAACAGTCGCAGCCAGCAGGACAGGTGGACACAAACCCAAACAGGTCCTGTGCCATGGCCTCAGAATGATGGCTAGGGTTAACCCCATGCCCAGGTCTACACAGACAGACCACAGCAGGGCAGGCAGTGGGATGCCAGTTCTGAAGGGTAGTACATCATACAATAATATGTAGGGCAACCAAAGCCACGATCTGTAGTACACTGGTGTGCCTCTAGACAGCATGATAATTAGCAATACAGAATGAAATGGAGTACATGACATACCAGTACAGTCATAGCAAATGTGTTCAAGTGTCACTTGTGCCCCCCCATCCAACATAGCAATGTAATGACAGTCAGGTGTGCCCCCCACTCCCATGTAGACATATAGAAACAGTCAGGTGTGCCCCTACCCTTACTCCAGCATAGAAATATAATAACAGCCAGGTCCCCCCCCCAATCCTGTGTAGAAATTTAGTAACATGCATGAGTAAGTATAATACGAGTGGAGCCGAGATAACCAGAGGTGCCCAAGGTAGCAGGATAGGTTGTAGCATGTGTACAATATGCAGGTCTGTGTGTGGTAGGATGGTGTGTGTCCCATATTGTATGAGAGTGGTCAGTATGTATGCATGTCAAGGTAAGACCTGGTGGCCATAGCCCAGTACTGCTGATGACAGGGAAAAGCCATCACAACTGCAGTGCCAAGGACAATCCCCACCAGTATACCACCTGCTAGCAGTAAGCCAATGTAAATGTATGGTGGTAATATGTGTCACCATCTGAAAGACTGACATAACATGGCTGCTGGGCTAGATATACAAGCAGTACACAGGAGAAAGTACCCCCAATATACAGTATACATTGTATCACTATGAAATGGAGACACCCTTGGAATTGTACATACAGGTATGCATCGCAGCAACTGGTCCTATTGTAGTGGATACAGGTGATGTCTGGCCGAACACCAGCAGATCACAAAGGAGGTAGGACTGATGTACTGGGAAACAGCTGGTGTACCTGCACATGCCAGCATAACAGGAATGCCCCATGCATATCTGTGTGTCAGATGCAAGTACTGTCCATAGCACACATGCACCCAGCTCATGCAAACACCACCCACAGGTACCTCTATGGCCATATCCCTGCTGTGGGGAATGGGTACAGCATGACCCCTCCTGTACATGGCAATAGTGGAAGAATGCAGCATGCAGTGCAGGTGTCCCATGCAGGTGTGTTCATAGCTGTACATGGCATCCTGCCAACATCCACACCACCTGATCAAGACTGATAGAAGGAACTTGCATGAACACCTATCACACCTACCCTGTCACCCCAGGGGAATATACTGGCTGGTGGTCTGCTACTGTAGGCCTGACAGAATGCAACAGCCTGCCACATGTGGTCTGTAGCAACACCTAATGCCCCACAGACCTCTGCCAAAGGCCTGCGTCTCACATGTACTGCCAATGCATGTGAAGTCATAGACACCTAAATAACAACATAACACACTCCATATAAGCCATATGCAAGGCCATGTGGACAAACCACAGTAACATGTCCACCATGTCCCACTGCATGAACTGTGGATCAACACTAACACACAACTGTGATGGGGTGATACCCTTAGGGAAAGTATCAGAGAATGTATGCATAATGTCTGGAAGAGGTTAGAGTAACAGACGGGGGGGGGTGGCTGCATGGGCAGCATGGAATGTGCAGGGTCTGACACCAAGCTGTGTGCCCACACTATCCCTGGCTGCAAACAAATAAATGGGTGGTTACACACCTGCCTGTATACCACAATAGGGTTAATGTCTTGACCCATGGCCCCTGCCTCTGGGCAACCTCTGTGAATCTGTACAGCTGTGAGGCATTGCCACAGCAAGATAAGCCCAGATTGTCTTGTCAATGGGTGTACAAATATGGGATCTCCCAGCAGCACTCTACCAAGGTGCTAAACTGGATACACAGACCCAGCAGCAGGTGTCTGCAGCTCCCCCTCCAGCATGGCATAACTTACGATGAATACGTAGGTGTCTGCCCACAATACTGGATACAGCTGCAGTCACCCTTGTCCCCCAAGACAGCACTGTGAGCAAGAATGCCCACCTAGCAGTACATGGAGACAGACAACATCACTGTGTACAAAAGTACACATGTCTGAATATCTCTGCTAACAGTGATACCATGCGGCTGAAGCAGCACAGACACAATCACCTACAGTACACACTATCCCCTGCACAGTTTGTCCCCATATTGCCAAATGATCAACGGATACCCAGCAGAAACACCTTGCTACGTGTAGGTGTACAACACAAAGGATTGCACTGGAGTACAAACTACCTGGTATTGAGCCACACATTCTATACAGAAGGGCATACTGGGCATGCTCACACACAGAGAAATGAAGGCAATGTCAGTCAACAACATACTGAAATGTCATATTGGGCATGCTCATACACGTAATCAAAAGAAGCCCATGTCTGCAAGCAACAGTGGACCAGACATATCTGGCAGTCACAGATGTTAGTGCAGACACTCCTCAGAATGCACCACCCATGCTTTGCACACACAGTGGATAGGCATACATGCATATATCCAAGGACAAAACACTATAATAAGCCAAACATACACATACATAAATGTGTGGGAGAGAGTGACTGTGACAAGGAGCCAACCATTATGAGGCTTGTCCCACCCAACACACAGCCAAATTACTACAATCACATGATGCTCAGATGTCTCTCACTGCAGACATTAGCCACCGGTATCTGTCAGCATTATGGACTATGTGGTGCAAGTGCTAGCTGTGCAACATGACTGTACAAGGAAGTAGTCATCTAGCAGCTGTATGCATGTACCTGTGGAATATAACCCTGAGAGTGCCCACATGTGGTGTGTCAAGCTCTAGATGAATGGGTTATGGCCCATGCATACACACTGCCCTTCCCATAGCCCTACTATGACAAACCCGCTAAGGTTATCTACTTTGAAATACACCCTTGGGAAAAGTGTAGCATAGTAATCTCCGTAGCACGTCCCATAACTGTGTACTGCTGTAGTGTGATAAGGTAGCTAGGTAGGTGTTCTAACCCCAGGAGTGGCAAGTTTGTGTGTGCATGTCTGTCTGCATATTGAGCAATGCTTTTTATGGTAGCCATACTCCTTACAACTCCCATATTCAACTTTGGCAAGGCTGCTGATGTCACCCACCTAGAAATACACCTCCAGGAAGGGTGTAGCCCAGTAATCACTGTAGCGTGTCCCGTAACTGTGTACTGCTGTAGAGTGATAGAGTAGCTTGGTAGGTGTTCTAACCCCAGACGTGGCAACTCTGTGTGTGTGTGTGTGTGTGTGTGTGTGTGTGTGTGTGTGTGTGTGTGTGTGTGTGTGTGTGTCTGTGTACAAAGCAATGCATTTTAGTGTAGCCACATGAATTGCAATTCCTATACTTGACTTTGGCAAACCTACTGATGTCACCCACCTAGAAATACACCTCCAGGAAGGCTGTAGACCAGTAATAACTGTAGTGTGTCCCGTAACTGTGTACTCACTGTAGAGTGATAAAGTAGCTCGGTAGGTGTTCTGACACCAGATGTGGCAACTGTGTGTGTGTGTGTGTGTGTGTGTGTGTGTGTGTGTGTGTGTGTGCGTGTGTGTCTGTGTAGAGAGCAATGCAGTTTAGTGTAGCCACATGAATTACAATTCCTATACTCGACTTTGGTAAGCCTGCTGATGTCACCCACCTAGGAATACACCTCTGGGAAGGTAGTAGCCCAGTAATCACTGTAGTGCATCCTGTAACTGCTTACTACAGGAGTGTGATTTAGAACTGTGGTAAGGTTCCCTCCCCACCCATGGAAGTTCTGGATGATTTGTGCATGTCCATGTCTGTAGACGGAGCAATGCATTATAGGCTAGTCACACACACTACATTGCACATGGCCCACTTTGGAAATCCAGCTGATGTCATTCTTTGTGAAATACAGCTTTGGGGAAGGATCTCTCTAGTTATCCCTGTGGTGTGTCCTATAACAGCTCCATGCTGTAGCGTAGTATAGACCTCTGTCAGGGGTTCTATACCTACACATGTCAGTTGTGGATGTTTTGTGTGTGTTTCACTGTCTGTGTAGGAAGCAATGCATTTTAGGGTAGTCACCCACAGTACATTTCAAATGGCCTACTTTGGCAATCCTGCTGTCATTCATTGTGGAATACACCCTTGGGGAAGGAGTACTTCAGTAATGTGCATGGCAAGTACTATAACTGCATAGTGCTAAGGTGTAATAAACTAGTTAGATAGGGGTTTTACTCTCAGACATGACAGGTGTGCTTGTGTGTGTTCATATCCTGTGGAGTGGTGGTTGTGAGTGTGTGATACTTGTGGCCAATGGGGAGTGGATTTTTCATAAGTCTTATATGGCAGCCCTACTATATAGCACAATGTCCATCATACAGAGATAACAGATGTGAAATAGCTGAGAGGCTGTGGTGCAAAGCCATACCCATACATGTGACATCAAGGCCAGGCAATCACATTTAGCAACCACAGTATTACCCAGAGCCCACTCTCAACACATGTCTCATACGCACACATATGCCTAGGCAACAGCCAATATGTGGGTAGTACACTGCATATTGGCCACTGATAGTAACCATAGAGTGATAACAGTGGGCTACAGAGGGCATGTCCCTTGTTCATCTGTCCAATATGCATGTACATGCTAACCTCCCCCATGTTCCCCAGTGGAGACCTGCACCACCTGAGGTGCCATCACATGTGTCCCACAACAGACATACCATGCCTGATAGCATGCTCTGTATGGACAGTTGCCACTGACACCAGGGAATGCTGTCAACATGCCATCAATGTAGGTGCAGGTAAACATGCTGCCCATTACCGGACCCTGCCACAGAGGGCAAGACTGGCACATATGATGGTAATCTGTGTGTACAACATGAGCCAGACACCCCAGGTACAGATCCACATGTCACTGTACATGCATGTGGGAGGTGTGCACATCCCAGACACCGTCCATGTCATGGGGTAAGGAATACATACATGGCAAGTGAAGCACAGCACTGGCCACACACAATAGTCACCCAGGTGACTGGATGGGGGATGCAATACCTACCTGTGTGGTCAAGAGTGGAAACTACAGCCCTGAGAGACAATGCAGACCATTGTCATGTGGCCTGATGCCAAGGTATACCCATCACCTACCCTTTTATAGCCTGCTGCCACAGTCGACCACCACACACCCGTGCAGACATGCATCCATGCATGTCAATACTGGCACCCTGTGCATTTGTCTGTGTGTTGTATGGTACATATGTTCACAGCCACACTCACTACAACCCCCATGCACATACAGAAGCATGCTGTCAGATGTCAGACACCTCCTCATACCCTTTGTCCATACCACCTCCGTATGACCCATGTGGTACCTGCACAGAGATGTGTTGTGGCAATCCCACTACTGATGTGCTGTACCCCTGGCCCTGCCAAGTGTGTTGATGTGTGCGTGTCCCTGTGAGAGTGTGGCTGTGTTGACGCTGGCACCTGTTCATGCTGACAGGCACGTGTATGTCACCTACCGTATAGCTACTGTATCCCTGTTGCAGATGTCATGCACCATCACAGATATATTCTGAGGGCTTCACAACAGGTGACCCATGTGGTGCATCCAATAACTGCATTGGACTGTGAATGCAGTACATAGTTGTCAGGGGGTTGATACCCTGTTCTGGTAGGTGTGTGATACAAACAAGCTGCAGTTTTACTCCACCACCCCTCCCTGACATGTCTTTGCCTCTGTCTGACTCTCCCACTCCCTCTCTGGTGGATGTGGAGACCTACACCAGCTTTGCTTAGGCAGTAGCATGTGTATTTTAAGTGATGCTCATGATCAGCTGATAGCCTCTGCATGAATCACAGCCCTACTCTGACTGATTGCATGTGGAACAGCTGTGGTAACAGTCCCATAGCCAATTGCATGGAAACACACTCGGATATCTAGGAACATTATGTTGGTGTTGGCCCTTGTCATTCACTGTGAGCAGGAACTAGATTTGTCGGTTGGCAACCAGCATCTGCGATGGATTGGGGATTTACCTTCTACAACATACACTGTGGAAACAGGGTAACACACAGGAGTGGGATGTGCCTGATCCACCTACAGACTGTAAGTGCTGCTATACTGCATGTGGCGTACTGTTGGTTTAATGGTGTGTGTGTGGATATGTCCTTCCTACATGTCACCATACCTGCCATGTCAGTTCCATGTTTATGTGGAATCCCCATCTACAAGGTCATCTGCAGACAGGGCAGTGTGTTATGCTGTTGGTTCCATGTGTTACCTACGGAGCATCTATTTGTGGACTGCAGACGGTAGTGTGAGGATTGCGGTCTGTAGATGGTGAAAGCCTTGACAGTTACTGGTGTCATATCCGTCGTAGAACATATGTTGCCACAAACCCTGTTACAGCAGTAAATGTATGAGGTTATCACAGCAACATGTCATTAGTGGCCCTGTGTATGTGCTGCCAGCCAAAACATTGCCAACCTATGTACATATGTCATGCATGATGTGGTGCGTATTTGCTGTACACCATAATTAGTGTCATCATATCCGCTAACATGCCAGTGAGATATCAGAACACCCCACATATTATGTACATTAGGGGTTATATTTGATGACATATCTTGGACATTCTGTGGATGTTTGTACAGTCCTACATGTGTGTGGGCATCAGTGTTACAGAAAACAGGTAGCAATAACTTCTATAGGATAACCGGCACACTCAGGGCAGCTACAGATGTGTAGGGGGTTCAGGAACTACAGACAGAGTCTGAGTAGAGCGTGTTATGCTTTGTACAGTACTGGTGTTACAGGGTGTGTGTGTACATACTACTTTACCTTGGAATGCAGTCTGTCTGCATAGCCCTCAACTGTGGACCTATCCTCTTGGTGGCCAGAGGTGTGCCTAACATGAGTTGCCTGTCCACCAACCAGGTCCTGTTACTGATATCCCACTGGCAGTGTGTGTGTGTGTGTGTGTGTGTGTGTGTGTGTGTGTGTGTGTGTGTGTGTGTGTGTGTGTGTGGAGTGCTATCAGTACAGTACATGACCTACATATCAAGCTTTACACATATGACATGCTGTGGGGGGGGGGTGTTCCATAATGTGGGCTGTGAGTATATCACACTGCCATTGCTGCCATCAGTAAATATCTGTTGTATCCCCCACACATATGGTGGGGCTGGGGCCATATATGTGTGGGCATTACCTACACAATATGTGCGTGCTCTTATGCACTCCAGAGGCCAGTGTATGTAACAGTGGTATATGGGCCTGTATTACTGAGTCTGGGGGGAGCATCATAAATGTCCTTGACTGTTAAATATGTGGGGGTATCAGGGGTGAGCTGCCATAAGGTATCTGGATGTAAAGTACCGTATACTTCACCAATATGTACATCACATACATATTTTCAGTTACTGCAAGCCTACTGCCACCCACCAGATGGACTGTTCTGTTTGTCAGTGTGCATATAATGGTGTCAGTTATGCCTTGTTATGTCACAGTTACAACCCATGTGGTCACATGATGTCCTTACCTCCCACTGCTGTTGTACAGAGTGTAGTAAGTGGCTGCTGAACTATATACCTGCATTACACACTGTTGATCATTTGGTAACCTGTGGCCCAGTCAGTCCTCACTACTGTACAAATCAAAGGACTTGGCCTGGACAGTGACGGTTGTGAACCTTACCTGACTACTCCATTAGTATAACTGTTTCACGGTTGCATTCCTCTGATTATATGGATGTCACTGTTTGAACAGCTATATGACATGGCATGTAGAACTGTCATGGTACACAATGAAAGGTATTCCATTTCTGCAAGCCTGTTTGTGGAGTTTTCCCAATGACCTCTCTGTGGGTATATGTTGCAGGCAACGGTTGTCATTTGTATGGGTGGCCCATGCAGTGTCTGGTTGTTCAGGGGTTAGTTGTAGGCATAGTGGCTGTTCCATATTGTGTGCACCGACTGCATATGTATCCTACTGTACATATATCTGCGTGTGAATGTGTAGTCACATGTATATCCATATATATATATATATATATATATATATATATATATATATATATATATATATATATATATATATATATATATATATATATATATGTATGTATGTATATATACATATGTATGCATGTATCTGCATATCTGTGTCTGTTTATCTGTATCCTGGGGATGTTGCTTGCTACCACAGTTTATATTAACTATGGGAGGCAGACTGTACTGCATGATATCTGAACAATGCCAGCCTGACATCATACATGTGGGATGTTGCACTCTTAACTTTCTGTCTTCATGTCGTGTCAGGTCCTGGTTACGGGATCTGCAACACGTGGTAGTGTATTGCGGTGCAGATGTGTTTGGCCGTGGGGGGGGTGCCTACTTGTATATGACATATAGTGTGAGGGGCCTCTCAACCCCAGTAATGGTGCATGTGGACATATGTGTGTTTGTTAATCTGCCATTGCTCTCTACAGATGTATGGCCATATGTACCGATGTATATATATATATATATATATATATATATATATATATATATATATATATATATATATAGCTGCTGACATATATGTAACTATGTCTGTATATACCTACATAGCTGTATATCTGCATACACATATATAACGTGCTGTGTATATGTAGAAATATAGGAGTAGACATTTATATGTGTCGATGTAGCCATCAGCATGTATATATATCCATATATAGTGATACACACACATATATATATATATATATATATATATATATATATATATATATATATATAGGTTCATAGGTTCTTAGGTTGGTACTAGGCTATTGGCCTTAGGGCCTATACAAGCCTAGCCATAACAATTCCCTGGCTATTTCTTCCCACACTATTTACTTCCCTGGACCCCTGTCTAGCAGGGCGACTGATGTGATCCCCAGGGTGAATTTCCAATCATCAAGGTTCCTTTTGAAGAGGGCCAAAGAGGTGCTCTGCTTGACAGGTATGGGCAGTCTATTCCAGAGTCTGGGGAGTCTCTGGGTCAGGAACCTATCCCTCGAGCATGTTTTGTTTATTGTGATGACAATGTTTAGATCCCTGGAGCATGTGGCTCTGAGGGATTGGGATTTCTTTAAGTGTAGAATGTTCAACAGCTCTGGGTTTGACATGGCCTTGTATGCTAAGCAGAGATCGCCTCAGAGTAGATGATATGTGACAGAGTATAGCTGGAGTTTTTTAAGGTGATCAGCATAGAACATCTGCTTTAGGCCTGTGATTCTTTTAGTGAGGTATTTCTACGGCCTTTCCAGTTGTTGCGGATGTCTTGAGAGGTACATACCAAATGGGGCGTTGTATTCTATAATGGGTCTAATGAGGAATGAGTACAGTGGGACAATGACCTCCTTTTTTCTGGATGAAAAGCCCTTAGTGATGAGGTGCGCCACATAGAAGGATTTCCTGACTGTTGTGGCGATGTGGTTATTGAAGGTGAGACCACTGTCCACCTGCGTCCATAAGTCTCTTATCACACTTTTGATGTTTAGTGT
Organism: Protopterus annectens; assembly: GCF_019279795.1. Taxonomy (NCBI): domain Eukaryota; kingdom Metazoa; phylum Chordata; order Ceratodontiformes; family Protopteridae; genus Protopterus; species Protopterus annectens. The sequence continues at coordinate 570,833,547 of NC_056746.1, forward strand.
ACTGCCACCTATGTGGTAATTCACGGGTACATGTTTTTTCCCAAAGGGGATAACTATACATATTTTGGCATTGAGCTTGAGCCCATGGCTCTGACCCCCAAGCATCTGTTTCTGTAAGGCCCTTTTGTAGAGTATCGACATCATTTGGGGATTCAATAATGGCTCCCAGTTTGCAGTCATCTGCGAACTGTGTTAGCCAGAGTCCCTTAGTGAAGGCCTGTACTTCAGAGAAGTAGATGCCAAACAAGGGAGGTCCCAGGACTGAACCCTGAGGTACTCCACTTGTCACTTGTCTGGAGCTGGATTTGGAATTAGCTACTTTTACAGTATGGGTTCTGTCAGTAAGCCAGTTGGCAACCCATCGAGTGACGTAGGGATTAATGCTCAGCTTAGTAAGTTTATCTATGATTCCAGAGTGGGGGGTGCTGTCAAAGGCCTTGGCGAGGTCCAGATAGGCTGTCTGGACTGTCTTACCCATGTCCACAGCTCTGGAGACTGATTCGAAGAAGTCAATGAGGTTCAAAAGACAAGATCGGCCCTTCATGAATCCAAATTGGGTGGGGTCCAGTGTTTTAAGGTTGCCAATGTCTTTGTTTATAAGTTCCATGATAATACATTCCATGGCCTTGCAGATCAGGCTCGTCAACTGATGGGCAGTAGTTCCCAGGATCCAAGGTGGATACACCCTTGTGGAGTGGGATAACTGTAGCTGTGCGCCACTCAATGGGCATAAAGCCTGAGGTGAGGGTATGCTTAAACATGACACTTAGGTGAGGTGCAAGTTAATTTTGTAGTTCATGTAGTGCACAGCCCAGGATGTCATCTGGTCCCATGGATGTTGCATTCTTAGCTTTGGAGAGTGCATTTTTTACCTGTGTGGCCGTTGTTACTGGAATTTGGCAATCTTCCGGTATTGAGATGGGCCATTTAGGGGGTGAGAAGGGGGTGAAGTTGGCACTGAATCGATCTGCCAGGATATTGGCAATATCCTTGGGATCAGTATATTTAATGCCATTCTGTTGTAACTCAGAGCAGATCTGAGCATTGTCATTTAGATTCTTGACATAGTTATAAAATGCCTTGTGGTTGTCTTTGGAATCTTTGGCAATTTTATTTTTGTAACTAGCTTTGGAGGATTTTATGAGGGATCTCAGCTTCTTACTGAGGCTGGTAAGGGAGTTTTTTGCATCCTGGGATTTTCCTCTTTTCTGCAACAGTTTCTTCCTTTTGTTGTAAAGTTATGGCAGAGGACCACCTGATTGGCTTCCTTTTTTTGGAGGAGAACATCTTGGTTCTATTTGGGATGGCACAGTTCATGCATGAGTGGATGTGCTCGTACAGTGCCTTAGCGTAGGACTCTGCAGTTAAACTTTCAGTTCCCGTCTGCATGGGTGTCATGAAGTTTGTAACTTCTGACTTGAGTAGCATGAAGTTGGCTTTGGAGAAGTTTTTTATGGAGGTTTCCTTACAGGGGGTGGGATGTGGATGTTAAGGGTGATTATCTTTTGATCTGACCTGACCAACGAGGGGGTGACCATAGGTGTGGAGCATCAATTTCCCATGTTGGTAATGACCAGGTCTAGGATATTGGAGCCCCTGGTGGGACTATAGATTAGTTGATCCAGGGCATTGGAATTTATGAATTCCAAGAACCGTTGGGCAAAGGTGTTGGTACACGAGTAGTTTTTCCAGTTAATGGCAGGATAGTTGAAATCACCCAGTATTAGGGTGTTTGGTTGTATATCAATATTTTCCAGTATGTTTAGAAAGGCGTATACATACACAGATATGTTGTAGCAGTGTAGATAGTAATATATTTACACACAGATATATCTAGATGATGGTATACATTCTCTGTACAGTTGCATGACTGGACTGGTTGATATGTTTTGGTTATTGCCCTGACTTTCTACAGCTGTAGTGGCCTACTGTTAGACCATTGTAGCTGTGTTGCCGAGGGTCTTGGGGTCAAGAACTGCATGTGCTGGATATTGCATTGCACAGCATATCTGTTACAGCTGTGGTGGGGGGGCATAGCAGTCATCATGAGGTTCCCCTCATGTGAGCCCCCACCCCCATCAACCATGCATAAGGTCAGTTATTTTGTGGTGGGGGTTCTGGTTGTTATTCCTATCCTGTGCTGCAATTCACATATCTATCCATATATCTATATGTATATCTATTTTACTATCTAAATATATGTGGACATACATATCCACCCACCTACATACCATTGAAGTGATATGATGTATGTGTGAGTCAGACATTTATATGTACCTGTGTATCTATCTACATATACAGATCTATGACTGTCCATATGTCCATGCATGAGTGGCTCACAATATTGGCCTGGCCCACATTCATCTGGCCAGTTGATGTGGATGATGTCAGGCATGTGGTCAGTCAGGAATGCTGATACATTACAGTTGCAGATATCATGTTGTTCAGATTATGTGTATTACAACAGATCACTGTTTAACTAGCAATGTTTTACATGTATATGAACAATATTTCACATGTCCAGATATGTACCTCACTTTTGTCACACTGTGTCCACAATGTTTGTAATAATAGGTTGAGTGTTGTGCTATTAGTACAATTTTCCTTATGCAGATTGACTGTACTGCATGATATATCTGGGTATACATGGGATGTCTGTATATCCAACATGGTGTAGTGTTAATTCATTATGATTGTGGTATGCAGGGTCCTGGGTTCGGGCCTTTCAGTGGCTGTCAATTATGTTGCAGGGTTGAACAAGGGCAGTGGGATGCAGGGTGATTAAGGCACTTGTAAGCAGTCATGAGCATGTTTGCGCGACTGTATGCATCACCAACTGCAGGTAACAGCCAGTTACACCAGGTTAGCCCTGACATTGCTTACTTTGTGCTCATCGTCACGCAAACACAGACCTCTGGTTACATATGCCTACAGGTAGTTTGCATCAGATTTGCTGAGCCTGGAAACGTAAACACACATGCTAGTAATGACATATGCTAACAACAGCTTATTGCTGCTTAACCTAACTATTGTTGTATGCATTATGATACCGACACCTCACACATGCATTTCCTGCAGTACTCCTGTTCATAATAAATATATATGTTATTTTGTGGCCGCAGTACTCCTGTTCATGTATATATGTTATTCTGTGGGTTATGCAACATACATATTACCCATAACGTGGTTTGCCATGGGAAATGGTATGTCCCAGTACCTTCCCTATGCCCCCCTCCTTTCTCACTGACATCCACGGGCCGGTCTCATTAGAATGGGTTCATCCAACCACAGATGCCTCGGTCCATAATGTTGTACCCATCATTCCACCCCCCTTACCCCTCCACATCATTCATCCTTCCTACAGGTTCCAGCCTAATCTAACCACACCACTATACATTGCTCACTCTCCACTTCTCAGGACCCTTCACGTATGTTGTCCCAACCCATGGATCTTTAGGCTTCCCAAACATGTAGTCCACGTACATATGTCACCGTCTGTGCTTATTTTTAGGCATGGTATGTTACCCCAAGGACTCTTTTTGGCAGACGTTTGTAGTCGTCCCCCCATAGATGAATGTGCATTTGTTTAAGAGTAGACTTAGCAGGGTGACACTGGGTCTCCCACTGATAGTATCCTGCCAGTAGTCTGGGTGCCAGTGCTGTGCTATGCTTAGCAGTGCGTATTATTAGATTTGCATGATAATCGCTTTTTGGCATTGATTTCCCCTTTGCCACTTGTTATATATGTGTCATGTATCCTCTACACATTTGTACGGACACTGTCTGGGGTCCTGGGAACTTCTACACTTTATTACATTAACACCTCACATCAGGACTTACTGCTGTGCTCCAGTTCACATATGTATGTTTTGTAGTCAGTTATGGCACATATGACTGCATACAGATGCCTTTCACAGGTTCAGTTTGGTTATACTATGGTGGGGACATGTTTACTACTACCCCATTCTTTTGTACATCTGTCATGGCTTGGTGGATAGCTACTGGGACTATGGTGTATGGAGTCCTGGGTTTGTGACCTGCATGGCTGTTTATTTTGTTGCCAGGCTGACAAAGGCCCATTGGATAAAGAGTGATTGAGGCACTCTAAAGCAGTCGTATGGCCGTACACCCACTTACTAGTGAGTACATATGCCTACTATTGCCTGTTTGTGCTTACACCTGCTTACTAGTGCCTTATTCCGTCTGACACAGATATGTCACATGTGCATTTTTTGCGGTACTCCAGTTCATATATATCAGCTATTTAGTGGGCTTTGCAACAAAAATATTGGTTATAACATGCTTTGCCATGTAAAATAGACTGTGCTACAGTGGGACCCAAACCGGGAACGTCTGCTCATTGGTCGGGTGCTCTACCCACTACACTATTGCTGTTCTGCTTCATTTGCATATTTCTAACATATTGTACTACCCATGTTTCCTTCCCCCGGCCCCCAAACTCACCGTACACAGCATCCATCCATTCTCCAGTTGCTAGCCCAGCCATACCACACCTCCACACATTTCCCTCCTACACGTGTCGGTACTCCTCCATTATACCGTCTCGACCCAAGTGTCTGCAGGCTCTTCATCCATTTAGTCCACGTACATTTGAGCCTTCCCTTGATCCTCCTCCGATACTGGTGGGAACATCTATGTGACCCACAACGTTTGGTTCGTCCCACCAGGGATGGACCTGTTGCTGTGTCATGAGTAGACTTTGCTGGTCTACACTGTTTCTCCCACTGGTAGCATCCTGCCAGGGGTTTGAGAAGCAGCGGTTTGCTCACACACCAGGCCGGCCTCATCTCCCGGTTCCGTGGATCCAATGGCCCAGGTGTGACATTCTGTGCATGAAGCACGCCCACACTCCCCCATGGCGTGCACCATTTTTAATTCCTCTCTTCAGTATTGTGCAAGACTACTGTTCTCACAGTATGTGTGGACAGGCACTGTTCATTGATACACTTAGACTACTCAGAATACTGTGATTGAGCAATGTGCACATGTTTGCTGGTATTGATCTACATACTGACATACATTTCCTATACTGTTGAATGACTGTGCTGGATGATATGTTTGTGATAGCAGCTGAGTGTGTATCTGCCAGGCCTTTGTGGTAACTCACTTAGACTACAGTGTGCAGGGTGGGGGGGTTGTAACCTGGGAGTGCTGATTATCTTGTTAATGGGCACGATGAGAGCTGTTGCCTACAGAGTGCCTAAGGCACTGTAGAGGAAGTGTAGGCAGGTATGCACTGGTGTGAGTGAGGCTCAGCCTTGCTGACCTCCGGTTACGGCATCTTACACTGAGTTGGCCTCCACATTGCTTAACCAGTGTGGGCATTGCTTACCACCACCAAAAGAGCCATAACCCTGCTTGCTGCTGCAAACCCCCACGCTACTTTATGTATTTAGTTCACATTTATTGTCTGGGACAATCCGACTGGATGCTTCTCCATTGTCAGCGGTGGCCCGGGGAGGGGAGCTCCACAGTAAACCCCAGCTACACATTACACGTAATACCGAGGAGTACACATTCATAGAGAGTAACAGACTTACCATAGCTACTTACCACATTCTTCATGCTTAGTTCACATTAACATGTTGGTATTATACATGCTTAGGTCAGGCTTACATGTCAGGTATGACTGTTGACAAAGGTCAGTTTAAGTTGAAGTTAGATTCCAGTTTAACAGTTCTGGATAGGTTACACTCATTCGGGTTAGGTTTAGTTATTCCATACCTGTGTAGTAGTGTAGAAGAGAACAGTGAAGGAGTAGGTAGGTAGGTAGAGGGGGAGACACTGTAACTGTATAGCAGGCTGTTGGAATGATTGGTAGGGGAGCAATAGGGAAGGTTTGAAGGATATTGGGATTTGTATGCGAGGCAGGACAAGAGGTGTCGGTTTCACTAGTTGATGTAGGGGTATAGAGTGTTAGTTGGGGGGGGGGGGCTTTGCCAGGTGGTGAGCATGTGCTGATCCAAGGTACTTGAGGTGTTCCTTCATGTGTTATTTACATGTGCCGTGTGGGACAGCTGAGGTAATACACGTGGGTAGGGGGTTCCAGATTCTGCCAATATAGTTGGGTAATGGTGTCACCTACTTGTGACTGTGAACATTAATAGTAATGAAACAGGGGTCAATAGGTAAGTGGTGTTAATGGGGCACACAGAGGGGCAGATAGTAGGGGAAATGTCCAGTGATGTGTAGGAAGGCTGACGGGAAGGTCTACAGCTGGCCATTTCTTCTACAGCAACAGCTGTGTATATACACTGCATTTGGGGGTAGGTCTGGACACTCACACCCCTGGGTGGGGGTGTTGACAACAATAATACCTTTTGATGCCAAGTAGTTCGGCTTACATGCCTACAGTGGGGTGTTGCTTCCATGTGTTCTTTGGTGTTATTTAGTGGGATTTGCAACAACACATCTGGTTATACCGTACATTGCCGTGTAAAATAGACTGTGCTGCAGTGGGACTCGTACCAGGTGTGGCTGCTCGTTAGGCAGCGGCTTTGCCCAATGCACACTATTGCTTACATCCCTGGGGCGGTCCATATAGAACTGCTCCAGCCAACACCTGCACTCCTAGGCCCATAATTGCATACCCATAGTTACCTTCCCTGCACCTCCTCTACAGCACTCATCCATACTGTGGGTGCAGGTCAGGTCTAAACACACCGTTACACACTGCCCACTCTCCACTTCACGGAACCCATCTCGTACGTTGTCTCGACCCATGGGTCATCAGGCTTTCCCACCCTTATAGTCTGGGTACATACACGCCCCACCTTGATAAGTCATTGCACAGGCTGCCTCCTATTACAAGACAATTGTCTCTGTTCCAAGATTAGATTTAGCGAGTCCACTGTGTCCCTCCCCTCTGGTTGTATCCTGCTTGTGGTTTGGGGAGCAGTGGATTGTTTACATTGTTTGTGTGTTTGTTTGTATGTTTCCCCTGTCTGGCTGGGGGGGGTTGATTCTACATGTTACACGTTTATTGATTGGGCCCCTCACCCCCATTGGCATGGCCTGTGAACATATGTAATTCTTAAGCGCTGTATCATATCATAGCTATATATCTGTGTATATATACACACACATATATAATCTACATATATATATATATATATATATATATATGCATATACACACACACACACACACACACATATATATATATATATATATATATATATATATACATATATATATATATATATATATATATATATATATATATATATATATATATATATATATATATATATATATATATATATATATATGTGTATATATCTAACGACATGTGGATGTATGGGTGTCTGCATATGTACATATCTATATGTGGGTATTTATATATATGTCTGTCTATGTATGTATGCATTTATACTACAGAAAGGGAGAGGTATATATCTATTTAGTTATGGGTATATATATATATATATATATATATATATATATATATATATATATATACACACACACACACACACACACACACACACACACACACACACACATACCTCTACATATTTAGCTACATATCCTGTAATGTTGACTTGTATTGCTGGATACTGTGTTTCGTGTGCATATTGGCCAGCTTTGTGTGCCACGTATGCTTTGCAATACCTACAACTAAATCCGTTAGTGTACATGGAGTCACACATGTAATCTGTTGTTCGTACCAGGAATACATTCGTTCCATGCAGGACAACCTGAACATTGGGTATTCAACTTTCATCTACATCCAGAGTTACATAGGTACCCATGGCTATGTGCATGGAGTACAGCATGTGCCAGACCTAGGATACTTGGGTCAGGACAACATACGGGATGGGTCCCGAGGGGGGGGGGAGTGGAGGGGGGGCAATGTGTGGTGGTGTGGTAGCTAAGAGCCGGTTACCAGGGTAGGGATGGTGGCCAAATGTGTGCAGTGGGTGGGGGGAAGTGGAACTGTGGGTAATGAATGTATGGGTCGGGATGACCTGGGTTGGATGGGCCTGTACTGCTTGGCTCGCCTAGTGGGTGGGGGAGAGGGGTATGTGATGTCACCATAACAGAGGGCTAATTTAAATCCCTATTTCAAGGACACACATACAATACAATGAGCTTAGTAGTGTATTGCAGGGCGGACATGTTTGGCTGGGCGGGGGGGGTATGCCTATTTGTACATGATGTATATTGTTTGGGGCCTCTCAAGCCCATTAACGGTGCATGTGGACATCTATGTTTCTGTTCATCTACCATTGCTATCTACAGATGTCTGGCCATATATGCCTCTGTGTATATATATTTGCTTACATATTTCTAACTATGTCCGTATATACCTACGGAGACTTATATCTACATACATATTTGTAACTTGCTGTGTATATGTGGACAAATAGATGTTGACATATATATGTGTAGTTGCCGGCATTTGCATGTATATCTGTTCATATATTTGTATATATATATATATATATATATATATATATATTTATATGCATATATCTCTGGATATTTATTTATATATGTATATATCTGTGGCTACATCTATAGATATGTTGTATCCATTTAGATAGTAATATATTTGCACACACACATCCATCTAGCTGTAGGCATACAGTCTCTGTACGGTTGCATGACTGGGCTGGGGTTATATTTCTGACAACATACAATTTATGCATATCTGGCATGGCTTAGTGGTAAATCATTTTGTGTATGGTGTGCATGGTCCTTGGTTCCAGCCTTGCAGAAGCTGTTTGTTTTGTTGCTGGGCAGAACACCAGCCATTGGATACATTGTGCTTAAGGCACTTTAAAGCAGTTGTAAGCGGGTTTGTGCAGAGGTAAGCACTGCTAACTTCTGGTCACAGTGTCTTACACCCAGTTAGCATCTTCTTTGCTTAATCTGTTTCAGCAGTGCTTAACCCCACGCAAACGTACTTGCACACACTTACTGGTGCTTACATATGCTTACTGCTGCTTATTTGTGCTTATGCCTGCTTACTACTGCCTTATTCATTATGATACTGACTCTTCACATGTGCATTTCCTGCAATACTCGTGTTCATAAAAATGTGTGTTATTTAGTGGGTTTTGCATTACAAATATTGCTTATACCATGCTTTGCTGTGTAAAATAGACTGTGCTGCACTGGGAATGCCTGCTCATCAGGCAAATGCTCTGCCCTCTACACTATTGCTGACATGTTTCATTTGCATATATCATCCTTGTTATCCTCTTCAGCCTTTTAGGCTGCTTTCACCGTGGCTAAGCAATGGGCACAGCCGCGCACCTACGGTTAGCTGTACTTGGAGCTTTAGACACCACTATGGGGGTTTCTTCTTTTGATTTGTATGTCCTGTTGCTGTTGTACACATGGGGGACTGTTGGTGGGGATATGTGGACACCTATGAGCAGTATTGCTTATTTATTTCCACTTCCTGCTGTTCAGCATTGCAGGGGCATGTTTATTCTGAGGGTTCTGCTCTCAGACACGCCCCCTGCACTCGTACACACTTCGTGTAAGCCTGGGGGCTCGGGCAGTGCACCTTCATTACTATGCATGGCACACTGCCATCCTGCTCCTAAGCGGCCACTTCCGTGCAGGACTAGACTAGTCCAGGACAGAAGATTAGTAAATCTGGGGGAATTACTTGTTATAGGCACATAGAAACAATATAAGCAAGTTATCCCAGGAACCATAAGATGCCTAGCCATATACATCTGTAAGTAGATGAAAGTTCTTGCAACTCTTTACAAGCACTTAATAGTACCCACCTCCCAAACTGAGCAGGGCGGTACATAAGTCTGATGTAAATATAGGTCTACCCATCCAATTGTCAAGACCAGCCTTAAAGGCAGACTAAAAAGAAATTTGCTTGGTCTGTAGTGATAGGTTGCTGATGTTCCATAGGCGGGGAATATGCTGAGCTAGGAAGCTATCCCTTCAACAAGTTTTGTTTGGTGTTTTCCTGCCACATAACATGCTAAGTGCTAAGTTTTGTTCAAATGAAGCGCCATGATGTATTCTTTATTTACCAAATGGAGGAGCAACAGATGTTTAAGAACCATTTCTGAAAAGCAGAGGATTATTTTGTTAAAGTCAAGTATTAATTTCATGTGATACAGGATGCTTGTGAGTATAATGGAACAGCACAAAATGAATAAGTGAATGACAATGGGTCAGCTCCAGTGACACATAGGGATACAACCATGCCTAGAGCTTAGGAGATCTGAGTTTGATATTAGTGATTCAGGTGCTTGAGGAAGCAGGCAGGGAAGATAGGTGTGCCCCATTCTGGAGAGGATGGAAGCTGAACTGTCTGTGTGTTGTAGCAATCCTTTTCAGAAATGGATAGGTGGTTTTCCTAACAAAATTAGGGTGTAATATATACACTCTTGTTTAGGCCACCATCCATCATGGCTTTGTGCTTCACACTCCAACACCCAGGCCAAGCGCCCCATCCATTTCTGAAAAGGATTGCTAGACCACACAGACCGTTCAGCCTCCACTGTACTCCTATACAGCAGGCAAATGTGTCAAAGAAACATTTCTAACATCAATGCAGCAATATTGATTTAATGATAATTAAAATGTCAGTGACGATTCTGAAGTTATGTACATGAATACAAATGGACATTTAACAAAGAATCTGAGAAGGATATAAAACTGCAGTGTAACAAAGGGTTAACATATGATATGCATTCTGAGTTGAGATAACAGTAAGCAAGGACAGACAATACATTATGGGATGGATGCATAGACTGCAGTTATTGCAAATGAGATGTATGAACAGAGAATTAATATTGGCAAGCTGACACCACTGCTATATTCTCCACCTCAGCATGTCAACACAATGAATAGACCTTACAGCTGTGATGTCATGTACATCAGAAACATACATATTTTTTGCAAAGAAGTGTCAATGGCACCGATTGGAAAGGGTTTTGTCACCTATACACATGTAATACACAAGCAAGAGTTGTACAATCACAGAAATGCAAAATGGTAATCTATTAACACATAGCTTATATAAGTGACAAATGACAACGCAGATTGGATGACATTTAATGATTTCAAGTTTTCCATTGCTAATTTGCAAACATCTCAAACTTCGTTGTACTGAGCATACTCATATGGAATTACAGGGAACAGTAACATAACAGCAATTCAACAGCACCAGCACATGTGCAATAAGTACTGGCTTGTATAAAGAAAGTGTTGTAACAGAGAAACAATCACAGTTTCTGATGGTCTAGCAGCATGCCATACATTAAGAAACATTTATGGAACCTCTCATCTGCATTAATCCATTGCTGTGTCTTTCGGCTAGGGGTCGCCACAGCAGAACTCCAGTCTGCTAATGATTGACAGTAGATTTTTACGTGCCGAGTTGCCAGGTCTGACCACAACCTTCAACAAAGGTACGTCCATTCACGCATGTCTCCACACAGAAGATGCTCTCGCTGAGAATTGAACAGGACAACTTCTTACTGTGAGGCGACAACGCTACTGCAGCACCACCACCGCAGTGTGATAAAAACAATAGCAGTGATAAAGAAATGTCTGGATAAACACATGTAATACAGAGCATAATTCTTTTGGGAATAAGTAATTATAAGTAAGAGCATTGAATAACAATAAATAGTCACATCATGTAATTTCCAAAAACATGCCATAACAGATATCAGAGAGATGCATGCCAGTCATGAATGCCACTAAAAAATGCATATTGGTCATGTCACAAAGAACACCCTTGAAGGGCTTACAGTACTTTCCTATCATAAGGGGTATGGATGTCCTACCTTGCAGGACAAGGTCTGAAAAAGGTGGCCTTCCAACTGTGCCATAACTATTGTCTGTGTGTAAGCCACTGCTATCTGGTAGACAGATGTTACTAGATTCAGCCCCCTGCTTATTAGACTAGGCTCTCTCCAGACCTCTGTGTTGACTACTATGTCACATCAGATAGCAATGGGGGGGTCTCACAAATAACTGAATCCAATGTGTGCATTAAGAAAGGAGTTACAAATATATGAGCAATCAGATTTAGTCAGAATGCTGGAAAGGAGCTACACATGTTACTGTCCACACAACAGTGAGCAGTACAATACCGATGCTTCTTTGACAAGGAAACTATTTGTATCATGTATTACACACACTGTTCCAGAATTCAACCACAGTCTATCTGTATAGACATGTTATACAAGCCAGTACTCAATGCACATGCCACAGAAGCAGTCACAGAATGACATCCCCTGAATAACCATTTCACTGCTAACTGTTAGGCAGTAACAACCTGCGATGATATATCATTATCCAACCTAAAAATGGTTAAGAATAACTAGATACAGTGGTGGTTATTTAACATTAGTATTTATTTATTTATTTATTTATTTCCATTTGTTAACCAGGAGAGTCCACTGGGTCATGGCGACCTATTTTCAGTGGTGGCTCGAGGAGAAAAGCTCCACAAGAAGTTACATTGATTATAATATTAGCAAATAAGAGAGGTTATAAAATAGAGAAATTTAAGAATGCAACAAAACTAAAAAACATAAGGTAATGTATTGTGTCATAGGCTTACAATAGTAACAGTCCTAGCAATGGAAAAGTGAGGACTGATAAGAAAAGTTACATAATTATAGCAGTATTCAGTGTAAAAAACATATTAATTTGAATAAGCTTTAGGGTTTCATGTGTAAACTTTCATTTCAAAAAAAGGTGGTTACATAGTAGATAGGTAAATTAATATATACATATTTAGAACAGTTCTGGTAAAGAGATTACATATTGGAATTAATGCATATTTGAGTATTTTGAGAGGAAATATTTGGACCATTCACAGTGCAGATGGTGCAGAGGTTAGTTGATCTGTTTGAGGTTTCAGCTTTAATAGGCATTTGAAAGAAAGGTTTTCTTAGAGAATAGTCTGTTGGAAGAGAAAGAGAGAGTAAGAGAAATTCACCATATTCTGTTTGATATCAAGATAAACATTTATCTTTGAGAGTGTTTAAAGGGTCTATGAGCTGAGGGGGTGGTTAGGTAGGGGCATGAGAGGGGCATTCCCATTCGGAGGACAGATGTAAGAGCAAGTGGGTCTTGAAGTTGTTGCGGTTAGACATGTTGTGTAGTGGAGAGGGGAGAGAGTTCCATAGGTTAGCTATGGTGCAGGCTAGTAGTAGTTGGCCAGGGGGGTGGGAGGGTTTATACACTTGTAGGAGGTTTTGATTCTCAGATCTTAGGGTGCGGTAGGATGTGTAGAGTATTAGGGATGTGGAGAGCAAAGGACAGTCTGTTGGTTTGAAGATGAGCTTGTCAGCGGTGGTAAGTTGCAGATATCTGAGGTAGTTGGGCAGTTCTAGCCATTTGAGGGTGTGTAGGGAGTGGCAGTGATGAGATGAATTTTTGTTGTTGGTGGCAAATTTGCAAATTTTGGGGTAGCAGGATTAAAGTTTGGAATGTAGGCCTAGTTGGAGGTTGGTGAATAAGGGAGCATCGTACATGAGGGAGGGGAGGAGGAAGGTAGATGCAAGTGTTTTTCGGGTGGCAGGGCTGAGATAATGGTTGTGTCTGTAGAGGAGGCCAACTTTTGGGTGGGTTTTCTTAATAGATGAGTGTATGTGTGAGTCAAACTTTAGTTTTTCTTCAAGGATGATGCCTAGCAGTTTGATACTGGGAACTATTTCAAGAGGGGTGTTATTTTGGCTTAGAATGGAGAAAAGGTTTCTGTCAAGAGTGGAGTTTCTGTTGGGGGTAAAAATCATTAGTTTTGTTTTGCTAGCGTTTAGGGCAAGGTAATTGGTTTGCATCCAGGATTCTGTTTTGGAAAAGGCAAGTTGGGTTTTTAGAAGTAGTTCTGAGGGGGAAGAGGCAGAGCAGATGATGGTGGAGTCATCTGCATACTGGATAACAGAGGCTTCAGGAATGGAGAGGTGGAAGTTATTGATAAATATGTTAAAGAACAGAGGACCAAGTACTGAGCCTTGAGGAACACTGGTGGGTGTAGGTAGGAAAGGAGAGGTAGATTCTTTCCATTGGACAGCTTGTTGGCAGTTGGATAGGTAGCTGGTGAACCAGGCTAAGATGGAATGAGAAAGATGTAAAATGAGAGGTGGGATAGGAGTAAGGAGTGGTAAATGGTGTTGAATGCTTTAGATAGATCTAAACATAGAGATGATACATATATGCCCTTGTTGCATTCTAGACTGATGGTTTCCAGAAAGGAGAGAAGGGAAGTTGTGATGCTATGGCCAGGGTGGAAACCATGTTGGATTTGGGAGAGGAGATTATTTTGAGTTAGATATTGCATGATTTGTTAATGGATAGTTTTTTCTAGTATTTTTGAGAGAGGGAAAAGTATGGCTATGGGTCTAAAATTGGTTGTGTCTGTGTTTTTACTGCCTTTGTGCAGAGGGATGATGTATGTGTGGTGCCAGATGGTTGGGACATATGATTCTTGTATTGATCTATTTATAAGAATAGATATGGGGTAGGCTATGGCTTCAGCGGAATGTTTTAGGAAGGTGGGTGGTAGATCATCCGGTGCATTATGACAATGTTTTAGCTTGAGGAGAAGCCTTTTTATTGTGTTTGTAGGGATGGGTTTTAGCCAGAAAAGGGAGGTAGGTGTAGGTTGGCTTGTGGGGTGAGGGGGGGCTGGGAGGGGTCAGGGAAAGAGGAGGATAGTTTTGGTATACAGTCTATAAAGAATGAGCTGAATTTAGTGGCAGTTTCAAGGCTGATAAGGGTGAGGTCTGGGCAGGGGTTGCTATTATTACCAGGGTGAAGAATGGAGGATATGGAGTTCCAAATTGTTTTGGATTTAATGAGTGCATGGTTTGGAGTTTGCTGTAGTAGGTTTTCCGATCCTTAGTTATTAGTCTTTTGGCTAGGTTTCGCAGTTGTTTAAATTCTAGGAGGGAGTTGGTAGTGTTTTGTTTTTGGTATTGCTTCCATTTTTTGTCACATTGATGCATGATGTGTTTAGTTTCATAGGATAGCCAGGGGCAGGGATTGGTTCTGATTCATTTGGATCTCGGGGTGGGGGGGTGGGGGGGCTAGTTGATTTAAAATAGTAAGGAATGTTTGTTGAAATAGGACTGGTACATTCATATAATGTTGCCCTTTCTGGAATTGACTAGAAGTTCTGTGACTCTACCTACTAATAACATTTAAATGAAACACAAGCACTGCAGTGGAAGTCTTAACACAAGTGTAACACTCCACCTATGCTAACTTACTACATCAGATGTATGTGTTGCAAACAATTTCTTTGACATAAAAGGGATGGTGGAGGCCTCTTCTACTGTAAATGGACATATTATAACTGTAGTGGATTCCATTCATGAATTACAGTATAAGACCAAACAATGCTAACAGGCAGTGAATGTGGATGTTGAACACATGAGTACTTGACAACAAGAAATACATGATTTTGTAGAGGATGAATGCACCACAGTAGCAATGTCACTACAATTGTCAGATATGTTGATATGTCTAGACATTACATCATGT
>NC_056746.1:570854056-570920697 GCF_019279795.1 Protopterus annectens
AGCCAGAGGAATGTTGAGAAAGGTCCTTAGGAATGAGAGGGTAAAGTAGCTAGGGTAGGGTGGGAAGCATGCACAGACTTACAGGACATACAAGACAGCCAGGGATGGTGTTGGAGGCAAAAGGTTGTAGGACACCATAATTGGGGATAGGTAGGAGACATCAGAGGTGCAATCAAGTCCAGCTTGAAACCAGTAATGATCTTGTCCTCACCATCAGAACTATCATCACTGTCTTCTGCAGCAGCTCCTAAGGTTAGTGCCAGATATGGCATCATCTTTGCAATCTGATGCAGGTCCCTTTTCAACCCAGCCAATACATGCACTGAGGTTCCTCTCTGTGATATCTTCCACCAACCCTGTCAGCTCCTGCTGGGTGACAAAATTGTCACTTCCACTGGCACTACTCCAGAGGCTATGACTGCAACAGCAGCTGGGACACAGCTACCTAAAACAGGGGTTGTGGAGGCAACAGTGACAGGTTGCGATCCTGAAGTGCTGGGTATATGGTGCCATATGTGGAGGTATGGCAGGCAGAACTGAGTGGTAGGTCTACCCCTCTGCATTGTTGGTTATTTATTTTTCAGTAGCAAAGTATACCATCAGCAGAATGTTAATACATTATAACCTTCTCCAAAAAAAAAAGGAAAAAGACAGCTAGGTTAGCGAGACAAAAAAAAGATAATTAAATGGCATGTCACATTAATTTATTTTTTCAATAAACTTTGGTAATACATTAACAATTGTGATAATTTACTATTGTACACCATTGCTGCATCCATATATGATGGAAAGGTATTACTTTAGGATTAAATAAACAAATCTCATTGCTATGATATAAGAAAGAGCAGCCTTTATTTCACTATGATGGATAGGATTTATTCATTAATATATGGTAATTGCAATTATAACTGAATTGTTCCTGACATATTATTGTTTTTAATATTTTAGAATTACTTATCTGGTAATAAAAAATAAATTGCTCTGTTTGGGTATTGAACTCAAGCACATTTAATTTGGTGTTCTTATTGCTTAATGCAAGTAGTGAGAGTTATTGGGAAAACATGCATGCTTGACATCAAAGCTGAGGTATACCTGATCAAGATGCTAGTGACTGAGGGAATGAAATGAAATGAAATTTCTGGCTTGAATTTGAACCTGAGTCATACTTACTCTGTGCCTCTCTGATGGGAGTTAATCTCTCTTGGTACACCCCACCGTTTGCAGCTATCTCCTCTGCAGCTGCACAGCACAAAAAGAAAATAAATATATATGAAAGCATAATGGGTAATTGTGTTGGCTGGCTAGATCATTAATGCCAGATCACATTCAGGTTAGGGGTCAGAATACTTTTACAAGTGAGGGGTGTTCACAGTCTGAAATTCAGCCTCTCACTGGCTTAGGAGGTCCTGTTTGCACTTCCTAGGGTCACTATAGTGGTACAACAATGTTCCCCAGTGTATGGAATTTCAGTTGCTCTGGAGGCAGCCTTGGCTAAGCTGATCTAAACCTCAGTCTTATATTGAGACTCGGTATAATCTCACTGCAGCAGACTATGGCTGTAGTGCTTCACGTGGATTGCCACAAATATCCTGGATTCTTCAACACCCCACCTTTGTGCTGTAAATTTAGTACCGTTCTATCCATCACCAGTCATGAATGCAAAAGTCAAGCTAACAAAATATGTCTGAACTGGCACCCATTCAGATCTCGCATATAACTCTTTGTGCACAGAGACCCACAGCCTTGTGCAACTGAAAGCATATGGATTGCTTTGCAGACACATTGGCACTACTTACATCAAATAGCAATAAAGGTGTGAAACATGGCATTGATCTTTGCCATGTGTGATGCTCAACCTACTGGCACACACTCCACTGTTCAATGGAATGCTTAATGGCATGGCTTTTAAGTCTTGCAGTACAGAAAGAGGAAGAGGATGAATTGTGACATATTATGATATTGGGGCTTACACAATGTTAAAATAGTATTGTAACACCTGGGAAGTGAACCCATGGGATAAAGCATGCAAAAACTGAAAGTTAGCTTATTAATTGACATTAGCACAGTAGAACTACCTTTTATGTATGTAAATTAAAGATATACTAATTTCAGAATGAATGGAGATACACTTTGAAGAGGCCTGCATGTGTGGAACTTTAATTAGTCCCGGGAATGTATTATTTTGGAAACGTCAGTATTTCTGTTTGTAAATGTATTTCAGATGGATGCCGTTGAATGAACTGAGGACTACGGTTGGGGTATGTTACATACATACTTCACAAGATGTAACTGTCCTAAAAACATAGTTAAGATGTGATGAGTCATGATTATTATAACTAAATTATTGTGCTCATCATACATATACAAGTGAATTTTGAATAAAATAGCATCTTTGCTCTTTAAGAAATTGAACATACATTAGCTAGAGGTTATATGTGAAGCATTAATGATATATACTAAATAGTTAAACTTAGATATATAAGCTTAATAGAAAAGTTTACTTATGTAAGTATTATTAATACGGTGCTTGCAAGAAACATATATATTATTATTTTTCTTTACTTTTGCAGTCCTAATCAAAATGCTGTAAAACATGGGAGTCATACACAATTTGCAAAAGTATCTTTTAGCTGGATTTGAACCCTAAATGTTCTTTATCTAAACTCACTGCAATTACACCTTGTGCCACAGTGAGGGTATATGGCAGATGGATTATCTCCATTCAGTACTGTCCAGAGTGCTGACAAAAGTGTACCACTCGTTGTCAGGCATGTTTGTACCATATAAGGTATCCTAAACTAAAT
The DNA here is from genome assembly GCF_019279795.1 of Protopterus annectens. Lineage (NCBI taxonomy): Eukaryota > Metazoa > Chordata > Ceratodontiformes > Protopteridae > Protopterus > Protopterus annectens. Next base: position 570,856,861 of record NC_056746.1, read on the forward strand.
TTTTCACTTTTTTTCCTCAGGTAGTGAACTGTGTTTACATTCTGCTAAGCGGAGAGCAAATAAAAATTAAAATAAAAAATACAAAAATTACACATTATAAATCATTGCAATATGATCTCTAAACATGATTAGAACAATGCATCATGTGTCATGTTTCTATCAATCAACTTCAGTAACACCTTGCGCCACAGAAAAAGTTTCATGACAGGTGTACTTTCTTCACTGACTACTATCCAAAGTGCTGGTGGTCACACAATGCCCCAAGCTTGTTTGCCCTACAGAAGGTACACTAAGCAAATTTTTCACTTTTTTTGGCATCCATCTGAAAGCGCAAGCTGCAGCTGGTGGTTCTCTCTCAGAGTCTTTACCTGTATCTGCTGCTGTTGGCCTTGCTTGTGACCTTTGAAACTGTGGTCCTGCCCCTTACTCTCCTTGTTGAAGCTGTTTCCAGAGGATTATATTGTATAGAAGGCGCAGACTGTAAGTATTTTGGCAGAAGTGCCTGGGTCATACTGCAGTGTACCTCTGTCTGTGTCTACACATTGAAACCTTGATTTAAGCAATCCAAACACATATTCTATGAAATTCCAAGTTTGAGCATGGGCCTAGCTATATCCTGGCTCAGTGGGGTTGTGTGAGTTTCTCATAGGTGTCAAGAGCCAGGGCTCAAATGTATAACCTGCAACCCTTACAAGATGTCCTTGAGAAATGTCATCCCTAAAAAAGTTGGTGTACAGCTTGCAGGTATGCCATATGTATGAGTTGTGAAAACTGCCTGGGTTACCTGCACAGACATTGTAGATAATCTCTTGGACATTGCAGACAACCTGACAGTTTACAAAATGGAAACATTTTCTGTTGATGTTCTTCTTTACCTATTCCAGGTGGGGCTTTTATTTCTATGTGTGTGCAATCTATGGCCCTGAACTCTTCAAAGAAGTGTGCTACTAGATAGAATTCCCGCCTGTTTTTTTCTCTCTCTTGTGGGGTGCATGGAAAACAGACATAATTCCTTGCATGAAGAAGCACTGCATTTAAAAACTGTTGTAATATTCGTGAGGCTGAAGCCTGTCACATCCCTAATATATCTCCTGTCAGTCTCTGGAAGGTACCAATAGCTAGTGTACCTAATGCTAAACATACCTTTGTTTCCACTGAGCTGGGTTATCCACAATTTCCCAGGGACCTGAGGTGGGGAAGGCAAAGGTTGCAGATTTCCTCCAGTGTTTCTCTGTCCACTCTGTATCTCTCAGCAATTTCTGTGTCATGGAGTCAAACAGGGTATAAGCACCCTTCTTTTTCATCTTGTCTGAGGTCTGGCAGCAGCAACAACAGCACCCTGATTTAAAGCCTGTTGCACACACAGCAAATTAATAGCATTAGCAACCCCTAAAATGCTTTTTTTCTGAAGTGTAATCCTGCTGTATTCCAAAGCATTTTGGTGTGTAGGACAAAGGCTTAGAGTGAGAATGCACAATTGATTCATAGCTTCCTGAGCTGCTTTGCCATCCCGGATTGGTTAATTAGTATGTACATCAGCTCTTTCTGTTGTCATTAGCATATTTTGCCTTTTCCTCTTTGTTTGGCAGCGCTACACCCCATGTCGATCTGTTTAATGAATACCAAATACTGCACTATTGCGTAACTTCTTATTACCCACTGCAATATGAATGACTTCCAAGTAGCAGGGATCACATTTACAAATGAGTTATGATCATAGAAAACTATATTTGTAGGTTAACAACATCTAGCTATAGCTGGCAGTCTGTAACATGCTTTAGCTGCCTTCTTTCCTTCCTTGTAGGTACTACTCACATTTCCTTATTCCCTGGACTTGGCTAGGTGATCATCTCTCTATGTAGCCATAATGGCATTCATTTTTAGTTAGTAACTTTGAAACAAATTCTGTGAATATTTCTGTCCTAACCTGGTGATCATGGGATAAACAGCTTTAGTTTCATACAATGAAACATCAAGTGTGTCTCTAATATCAAAGTTTGATAACACCTCATCCACTGCTGACATTACCTTTGACTTTCTAAAGATGTATTTGTAGTCCTACATTTGTTTCCTTTCAGGCCTGCCTTGTAAAAATGTAATAAAAGGCTATATATAATACCACTGAGAGCTTCTGTAAAATTTTCTCATACTAGGTTACCAGTTCAGATAACATCTCACTAGTGACTCACTCCAAGACTACGGAGTCTGCAGCACAGACTCTACATTCTTCTGTAATCTCTATACTCCATTTTCCATTTGTAGCAACAACACAAAATTCCTTTTTTGAAACCTTTGTTCTTGTCTTCATCTGGTTTAATATCATATTTTTTAACCTGTCCCAAACTTTTAAGACATTTATCTTCAATATTACCACCCTCTCCAAGATGGTATCTTGATAACATTCATATAAGGAATTCCTTGGACTACTTATCCACTTCCTAATGCTTCATATCAGGTGCAGACACCACACCAAATATCACCATGTTATACTTGAACAACTTCTATGTGCAAATCATTCACTCATGCCTTGCAATAATATTCCATTTCTACTGATGTGTGCATCTGTTTCATGACCATTTATTAAAAATTTCTGTCTCCCAGCCAGGGGTCTGAAAATATCTTCTTGTCTGAGCAGTCAATGCATCATGGCCTGTAGTCTTGTATAAGTAATGACTCTGACATCTCTATATGTGCATACATGCTCTCTCTTTATTTCCTGCGTGCTGGTACTCCAGGCATACGTCACTCACCGTCCTTTCCTCTGGTAAAATCCATCACTTGGGAGTCTTTGCTGTTCTCTTCACCTCTTAACAATTACCTCATGACGTGCTGTTCTAGCTTCATGAACTTGGAAGCATTTGACTCTAACTTTGAATTTACTGCAAACCTGTTCGGCATATAGCACTAATACGAAATGTTCTGGGACAGATATGGTACTGTCTTTAGCAGCAATCTCCAGTGCTATTCTAAGCTAAGTCTATTCATTTTATCTATTATTTACTACACAGTAGTTTATTTTATGCCACATACACAAAATGTAATGCCTCCATCGTATAACTATATGTCAGTGGTACAGTTGTTTAATCCACTGGTGTAAGCTTTTCACTTACATGAGTATTAATGTCACTTTGCTTTGCTTCATTAAATATATGAAAATAATATCCCATACTTTGTTACAGAAATAATGGATAATGCACCCCCTATATTAATCTCCTTCTTAATATCTGTTCCTGCCTCTTGGAGTGATTAAATAATTCAGTCCTACTAATTTCATACATCCACTAAACATATTAGGTCATAGTACTTATTTTTTCTATTTTGCATTTTGCATTTTGTTGGACTTTGCTTCATTTCCTGCCCCCACCATTTTGTAAGCATGCTGCTGTGAATTGCGATTACCATTCTTTACCCCTCTTCTGCCTTTCACTTTGTTTCTGTTATTTTTCCATTATAACATGACCAGTTAAAACTGACAAATCTAACTTAAATAAGTATCCCGTCATCTGTGACCATCTATGAGTGATATTTCTAAATAATTCATCTCCAAAAGACTAATGATTAAATATTTATTAAATCAGTGTTGCTTACCAATACAAAGAAATCAGTATAACTGCTGTGTTCTTTTACTCAATAAGCTAATGATTAAAAAAAAACAACATGAACACAACCGGCAGCTTTACTCCCATGTGACAAAATTCTTCTACTGACCACAAGCTGGACCTGTTGTTCAAGCCTCCATTTATCTCACATGCAGGTGCATCTTATCTCCCTCTATCAAAATGCATACTGGTTTCTTTTGTCCTACAGAGTGGCTTATTCTCTGCTGTCAAATTTTTTCTCTGGATAGACTACATCTGCATTTATCACATTATCTTCTTCAGAGACCCCATACAACACAGATATATTTTGTGAATCATTCTGCCACTGTGTCTGCTTGTGCTTTTTCTACCCTCGCTGGACTGACCCGCCTTTTTAAGATCACTTCAGAAAATGAGATGCTGTTTGAAGTGCAAGGCAGTCTGCTCTGAGCGGAGAGCAGCAGTAGAATTATCTGTGCGGAAGTGTAAAAATAATTAATTCCTGGGGTGTTTACTACTAATGCCACTAGGTGCAAACTAAGCAACACTTTTGTATTTAAGTTTATCAATCTGCAAAAAATGTTTGTCAATCTATTTGAACAAATGAGCACCATGCATTCAAAAATTCAAAATAATAGAATACATATAATAAATAATAAAAAATGTGCAAACAGAGAAAAGAAACTAAACATTTAATAAAGTAAACTTTAAGAAATTAGTTAAAAGTAATACTTTGTTAGTCTGGAGTAGATTGTGAGCTAAATTGAAGTATTCAGATAAAAACAAATGGCAGATACCCTTTTCCAAGATCTTAAATTGTTTCTTTAAATAGTACAAATAGTGCAGCATTTGCTGTAATCTGACCATTGTTAATCGAAATCTAATGTTATATCAGCAAAAAGTGCAGAAATCCAGCCACATAAACTTAAAACAAATATAGTGCAATGTGCAGTGTCCCCAACACTCCATTCCTGTCCTCATTCTACATGTCACAGATGGCACCAACAGAGGTGGCCGAGCTATGAATATAATGTCTGCCCTCCTATGGTGTAAGTTTGTACTATAAAAACGTATAAGAGTCATGTATCAGCCAAATAGTGCAGTTGAAGTAGCACAATGAGGCCCAGAGTGGATTAACTATGCAGTTGGAACAATATTTCATGCTGGGGTCTGAATAAGCAGGCAGTTCATTGGCGAAACCAGAACAGGTTGCACAGTAACCAGGACAGTGCCATGGCAGGCCATATGACTGATCCAGTAGCATACATGCAGAGTGCTTGCAGTGATACGCAGTCACACTCTCAATGACATGCAGCTAAAATCACAGCTGGGTGCCCAGAAGAGAGCTAAGCAGTAAAGTATGTATTATTATTATTTATGGGAAGGAAATGGGAGATTAAGGCAGGTAGAAAGTTGGGAAGAGCAAACAAATGAACACACAAAATGACAAGGGGATGAGGAAACAAGGGTATGGTTTTGGTGGGATAGATGCCCATTTTGTTATATTTTCAATTAAAGTAGAGAAGAAAGTTTGCATTTTAAAACTGTGGATAGGAAAAAGAGACAGACAAAGCAACACATAAGACATTTAAAGACCAGCAGACATAGTAATGACACAAATGAGGAGAGGAACGCAATGGACAGCTACAGAGAGAGAGGACAATTTGTGATGGAGAGGACCGAAGTACAAACTGATGAGAGAAATGGAAGACAAGGAAATGGAAAATCATAAATGAGAATAAGATGAGGTAACAGCTGACTACTGTGCCACACCAAAATTAAAGTCGATCACCTCTGTGATTGTCTTCATGGCTCAGCCCCATATAAATAATGGTGGGTGGCAGCAGAAACCCTAGAAAAATAAAATATTGTTAAATATGCAAAAACAGACCAAAGACAGCATACAGACCTAACACAAATGTACTAAAGATGAAGATTTACTACAAACGGTAAGCTTAAATGCCACCTACATAGTCTCCCATGGTTCAGGCATTGGCAGAGTCCATGAGTTGCAAACACTGTGACTGCAAGGGGCAGTGAAGCTGAGCAAACAATCCCCTCAGTATGTAGTGCCTAACCTGGAGGGGCTTAGCAACAGATGACAGACACTGTCTACCAAACATTGCCCTTCATGCACCAGGGAGACCATGCCAAGTACACATTACAATAGAATTCCAAATGAGTACTCATGGGACACTGAACCCAGTGCTAATACCATAGCATGGTATATACCAGCCATCCAAAATGTCATCCAACAGCCTATATGTGCATGCCTATGGTATGACAGGTGTAACTGACAGACAGGGCCCTTGAATGAATGGTGTAACAGTAAGGCATGGTAGTAGCAGCAGGGTGGATGGATACTGACGTCGCACTGAGTCAATCAGGTCCAAAGAAGATGATGATTCTCTGGAAGGTGGTGGCACACCCACTGACAGGTCAGTTGGCATCACAATGACACCTCTGGGAATCTCTGGAAAACTGTTTAGCTTTTGTCTTTATACAAATAATAATGTTCACTTCATCTTGAAACACTTATTTGTTTTAATTTGACTGAGTAGTGAAGTATAGCCTGAATATTTCTGCACAAATCTGTATTTAAAAAATTAACGAAGTACTGAAGCAAAAGGCTAGGCAGATACCAGACAAGTAGTTTCTTTATTTGTAAGCGCTTTCGGTAGAGAGATTCTCCCCACCTTCCTCAGACAAAATTTTTTACAAACACAAGCAACCATTCAACCTACTAAATAGTGTAATTAATTATGACATCACAATTGTTTTCAAGCAATTAAATAATTAAAATATATTGAGCTTGAAACTTAACATTCCTATAAAAACAAATATAAATAAAATATTAATTGTATATAAAACTATATAACAATGCATAAAAATGCAGTTTGTATATATATATAATATAATACAAACCACAAATCACAAATCGACAGCAAGCAAGCAAGCCAGAAAATAAATTTAACATACTAAATATATAATATGTTATAAACCTCCCAATAAAAGGACTTCTACAACATACTAAATGAAATATGTATATATAAAGCATTACACTGTACAGATATCTCATAAATACTGTATATATATATATATATATATATATATATATATATATATATATATATATGTACAAATGCTTGCTGTCGATTTGTGATTTGTGGTTTGTATTATATTATATATATATATATATATACAAACTGCATTTTTATGCATTGTTATATAGTTTTATATACAATTAATATTTTATTTATATTTGTTTTTATAGGAATGTTAAGTTTCAAGCTCAATATATTTTAATTATTTAATTGCTTGAAAACAATTGTGATGTCATAATTAATTTCACTATTTAGTAGGTTGAATTGTTGCTTGTGTTTGTAAAAAAATTTGTCTGAGGAAGGTGGGGAGAATCTCTCTACCGAAAGCGCTTACAAATAAAGAAACTACTTGTCTGGTATCTGCCTAGCCTTTTGCTTCAGTACTTCGTTAATTTTTTGCTTTCGTTGGAGTTTTTTCTGTGGTTTACCAGTTTGTCATGTCTGGAGTGAACGAAGTTCCTGAGCAAGGCAGTGGGCGGAACAGAAGTGATAGTCAACCCTTATTTACACAAAATGAGGAATTTTCATCTGTGAATGAAGGACAGCAGCAAGCAGGTTCTAATTTTTTTACGCTGAGGTTTACTCCTGCAACTAACTCTATGTCTCAAAACGATTTAACTGTTTTGATAAATCTCCTTATGGCCAAAGTGGACAATCTGTCTCAAAAGGTACAGGAGACAAGTGATCGCAATGCTAATGTTCAAGCGCAAATGATATCAGCACCTAATACTTCACGCACAGTTCCCCAAACAGGAAGAGGAAATACGCCGCCACCTGGGGAAAACAGAGGGAGAGCTGTTGAACTGAACCAACAACCCAGAGTCAGCTACGAAATGAATGTCGGTCTTGGGCTTGTTAATAACTCAATAGAAGGAATGTCAAACACGTCTCCTTTGCCAACTATATCTTCATTGCTGGCGAATAGGGATTTCTTTACAACTGGACTCAATACTGGTACACATACTCGTGAAGAGCGGGTGAGTTCATTTCTTGACGAGTTAAACTCCTTTGACTTAAAACTTTTTCGCTGCAGGAAACTGCAGCTGGAAATATCTTATCTTCGTGAATGTGTTAACAAACACATTGTCCCTAAGGGTTTGCGCCAATGGCGTTACCCAGCTGGGACAATAAGGAACTCAGACTTTCATAGAGAACTTCTCAGCATGTTTGATAAACAGGGGATTGAGTTTATGGAATGTTTAATTAAGTTTTATCTTGATGAAATTGGAATATTGCATGATGACCTGATTAAACTTGAAACATTTTTACAACAGCACGTAGATTTTGGCAGGTATAGGTATGATTATCAAAGAGTTCTTTCCAGCATTGAAGCCTCAATTAGCAAGATGGTGAATAATAAGAAACGAAAAATAGAGAGGGATATCTCTGACTATCAAAATAATAAGGCTTATCCCCCACCCCCATTGGGACAAGTTGCTGCTTGGAGACAGCAGCCAATAGAGGGAGAAGTTAATTCTAATTCAAATATTAACGATGTTGGGGAAGATGGTGAATTACAACCAGTTTGCAGAAGCGAACGAATTAAGAACAATGGGGCAAATAGTAACCATCATGCTAATAATGCCAATAATAATGTTCGGGGTACAGATGAGAGTGGGGATGAAGCAGAATCTAATCAGGGTTTTCAAAGGGCCACTACCACAAGGAACACAACATCGAACAACAATTTTCGAGGGCGGAATCAGAGGAAGAAGAGGGGCAACCAGCGGAGGCGCTAGTTGCAAATCAAATTGACTGTGTTAATGTTTCATCTGTTTTACAGAAGCCAACAATATTGTATAATTCCAGCAGGGATTTCAAGATTTATAACTATACTGTTTTAACAATAGATGAAAGCATTGTCAATTTTTTTGCTAAAGGGTTGTCATTCGTCCCTGATAAAAAATGTAACCTTGTGAATACCATTGTTGATTTAAAGCTATTCGTCCGTAAGCTGAATCTTACATCCTTATTAGGAAACACTCCTTCTTTACTAAGTACACATAGAGTTTCCAGCATCTTTAATCCACCACTTAATAGTACACTTAGTGTTTTTGAAAAAATATGTGAGTTGGATTTGAGGGCTATGGTTAACAACCAATATTCTCCCTTTGGTGAGAAAAAACGGACAAATATGAATGTTGATAACAAGGAAATGGAATTTATTCAATTACTTAATGAATGCCAAGTTCGGGTCATGGCACCTGATAAAGGTGGGGGCCTGATATTTATGGATAATTTTGAATATGAAAACAAAATGTTGGAATATCTCAATACAGGCCCATATGTATTTTTAAGTTTAAATGAGGTCAATATTGCTAATAAAAAAATCAAAGACATGTTGGATGAGTTGTTTCTGGAGGGAGCAATAGATTCTGATTTATTTCAATACCTTATCATGCCAGCTCCTAGAATTCCAACTCTTTTTGGCACTCCCAAAATTCATAAAAATCTAGCAGACCCTCCCTTTAGACCAATAGTCGATGGGAGAGGGTCTGTTACGTATGCTTGTGCCAAATTAGTAGATAGTATTCTCAAGCCATTGTTGAAACAAGAAGTTCAAATCTGTAGGGATTCTTGGGGTTTTTTAGAAAATATTAGTAGAGTTTCATATGATCCTACTTTAATTTTTCTTGTTGTAGATATCAAGGACCTGTACACTGTCATCCCACATGACTTAGGAGTATTGTGGACAGTGGACTTTATGCTCCGAAAGGGTGCTTCTAAAGATCAGATGTACCTAGTGGAAACATTGCTAGACATCATTCTTTCTAATAATTTTCTAATTTTCAAGAATAATTATTATTTGCAAACCACTGGGATTGCTATGGGCTCACCCTGTGGATGCACTTTCGCTAATAGCGTTTTAGCTTATTGGGAACATGAATTCCTTTTCCAAAGTGATTTATATCAGCAAAATGTCACTTGGTACACAAGGTACCAAGATGGCATGTTCTTTCTGTGGAGGGGTTCTTTAGAATGTATTCCAACATTCATTGAGAGTGTTTCTAAAATGACGCATTTTTTGGAATTTACTTATTCCACTAATTTGGATGAAATTTCCTTTCTTGACGTCAAAATAAGTAAAGATTATAATTCTAAACAATTTAAGTCAACTATTTTTAGAAAAAGCACATTTTCTAACAATTATCTACATTTTACCAGTGCCCATCCCACACACCAAAAAAGAAGTGTAGTTAAGGGACAATTTGTCCGGGCAGCCAGAATGGTGTCTGATTCATCAGATTTTAGAATTGAATGTGAAAACATTCAATCTATGTTTACAGCACGGGGATATCCTCTCCTTTTTGTGGAAGACATCAGACAAGAAGTTTGTATAAAAAGAGAGTCCGGACATTTTGTTCCATTAATTAGAGGTGGCAACATGGTTAGCAGGATTGATAACAATGATAAGACGTTTAACATCAGTTTTCTCTTTACTTATAGTATGGACACTCAAATTATAAACAACATTATTTTTAAAAATTGGAGGATTATTTCGGAAGATCAGCAATTGGTCAGATTAGTAGGTGATAGGCCCATAATCACATATAGACGTGGCCAAAATTTAAAACAACTGTTAGAACAAACAAAAATCAGATCTAACAACAAGAGTTTTGGGATGAAGAGGTGTGGTACTTGTCATTATTGTAAGCATATTTTAGTTGGTAACACTATTAACATGGCTGGGAGAGATTATGACATCAAGGGTTCCTTTAATTGTAATTCTAAAGGAGTGGTCTATGCCGCACTATGTAAAAAGTGTCCTGGGTTTTACATAGGCAAGACCGATAGACCACTCAAAAAAAGAATGTATGAACATCTTTATGCCATTGAAAAGGGAGATCTGAATAATGCATTGGCAAAACATGTTTGCCAGAAATCAGATCATTCCTTTCATTTTTGTGTCTTACAACAGGTACAACCTCATATTAGGGGGGGTCCTTGGCAATTAAAATTGGAACAACAAGAAGCGTTTTGGCAGATTCATACTACTTCTTATATAACCCCAGGTTTAAATGAGATATTGTCCATCAAATGTTTTCTGAAACTAATCGCGTTAAATAGATGAACTTAACATTGCGAGTCTTAGTGTTTTCATTGCATTGGGTTATATATATATTTTAAATGCATTTGTACATATATATATATATATATATATATATACAGTATTTATGAGATATCTGTACAGTGTAATGCTTTATATATACATATTTCATTTAGTATGTTGTAGAAGTCCTTTTATTGGGAGGTTTATAACATATTATATATTTAGTATGTTAAATTTATTTTCTGGCTTGCTTGCTTGCTGTCGATTTGTGATTTGTGGTTTGTATTATATTATATATATGTACAAACTGCATTTTTATGCATTGTTATATAGTTTTATATACAATTAATATTTTATTTATATTTGTTTTTATAGGAATGTTAAGTTTCAAACTCAATATATTTTAATTATTTAATTGCTTGAAAACAATTGTGATGTCATAATTAATTACACTATTTAGTAGGTTGAATGGTTGCTTGTGTTTGTAAAAAATTTTGTCTGAGGAAGGTGGGGAGAATCTCTCTACCGAAAGCGCTTACAAATAAAGAAACTACTTGTCTGGTATCTGCCTAGCCTTTTGCTTCAGTACTTCGTTAATTTTTTGCTTTCGTTGGATTTTTTTCTGTGGTTTACCAAATCTGTATTTATAAAGATGTAAAAAATGATCAAATTTTCCCTTTACAGAACTTACAATACATGATTCAGCTTTGGAACACCATTTGCCTTTTTTATTTCTTTAAGCAGCCATAATTCATTTTTGGCTATTCCCATTATGACAATCAACCTAGCTTTGGTGTTTCATTTGTTTTTCCACTGGCTGCTCATTACCTATATTACCAGGTGATAATGAGAGCTGAGAAGAGGCAAGCTGTCATCAGTGGGCAGTCTGGGCATTTTTCTTTGTTATTCCCTACCCACTATCCCATACAATATATATGCAATGACATGAATATAGATATATGCCTATGGATGAGTGGTCAGTGCATATCCTATACTTAAAAACTGGACTGGAGCCCCCAGTCTGAACCATTAGATGTTGCCTTAACAAAAAACACCCTTCTTCCCCAGGATAGGTACAGCAGAAAAATGCTGCTTCATCCTTCTGACTCCTGAAGGTCCAACACAGCTGACTGAACCCAGGTTTCTTGAGTCACACTCTGGCTCCATTCCACTGCTGCACGGAGCTAGCTCAGTTCACTTGCACAAGTTTGTATACAATGTTACTAATATTGCTTGTTTTGCTTTCAAGCCATTTATTAGCTCACAAAAAATCACCCTATTCATTATTTTAGCATTGGAACATTAACTCTCCAATATACTGTTCCAGTATTATATATGTAAGGCCATGTAAGTCCAAATTTTTGGTAATTCAGTCTCTACATTTTGGGACTTGACAATCAGAGTTCCAGCATTTTAAATGGTTACCCCATCATCATATTGTTCACCAATCAGCTATCTGCAAATCACCATGTTTTGCACTAGCTAACCATCTGTACATCACTGTGTTAAATGCCAGATGACCATGTATGTATGTTGGTTACCAGCTTAACCGCCATGTATTACTGTATTGTACATGAGGTAGTCATCTGCTCTCACTGTTCTACACCAATTGGTCATCTCTGCCTTACCATGTTTTTGCAACACCCAGGTGTCTATGCAATCTGTGCATCACCATGTTGTACAAGATGGCACAGGTTAGAAATATTCAGCTACCTTTGTCAAGATCTTATTACAGATCCATTCTAGTGGTAGTATCAAGATACCAAAATCTGCATTACAGCTCTCAAAAACATGCCTAGCCACTGCACAACTCTGTACTGTGCCTTTGTGTGGGGATTCTCTAGGAATGGAAAATGAGTGTCATAACCTAAGGTTGGAGGTCATACCCAGCACCTCCTGTGTGGGTTTTGAAGGCATGTATCTGTTATGCTGTTCTCACAAAATTGTTATATTTGCATCACTAATTGCTGTATACAGTCTCGACTGCTGCAACATGGCATCCTCAGTGTGGTTGTTAGCACTTTATAAGGCATAGAGAGTATACCACTTAGTATGTAGTCATGCCACTGGGGTATCAGCCATTTGTCTCACATCCTGAGCTGCACTTTCTGTTTTATAATGCCTGTCTTTCTGCACTATCTAGGGGGAACGGATATGTCTGAACACCTGTCTTAGTCACATTTAGTGCAATGTTCATTTTAACCTGACCACAATACAAAGTATGCATAGTGCAATAATATGTCCATGTTTGACGCCATAGTGAAGGCCATTGACACAAAGAAAATATGACAAATATGTTCACACTTTCAATATGATGTATACAGGTAATGGTGACCCGCCCATCTGCACTGTAGATGACGAAGTACTGAAACTGTACATTAACACTTGAGTTACATCACTTCCTGTGATCCCAGTTGTGTATCAATACCCACATGAGTAAAATGTATAGCAAAGAATATGATGAAGGGCCTGTACTACTTTTAAAAAAGATTTTGTATTGAGAGACATAAATTAGAAACTAATTCAGAGCTCCAGAAGATATGTTTGATATTCCTAAATAACCTCACATAGGCCACTGTAATGATCTTGTCAAAATACAGAGGGCCATGTGCACATTGTTTGTAGTGTACTATAAAGTATGAAGCAGTGAGTGGAATTAGATCATTTATCTGTATATGAAAACATTTTCGTAGTATATATGGCAGAGGTCATGTCATTACTAAACCAGATGAAGAGAACTGTTGGTTAGTGTCAGTGGCTCAGCAGGTAGGGCATTCACCTTTAATGGTAGAAGATTAGAAGGCTTTGGGTTGTAGTCCCCTCACAGGTGCTGGGATTGATTTCCTATTATAAACACTGCAGTGCACTATAAGGAGGAAGCAACATTCTCAAGCATGCTGTCCTTCAGATGCGATGCAAAATGGAGGTCCCTTCTGCCTGGGTTATTGGTAGCTCATGTGGATGTAAAGATCCCACAGCACTTATCAAAAAGTAGAGGTTCTTTATTAAAATTAACATAATTACAATGATGTATGTTTCATACTTACACATTTATTTATTATTTATTTTATTTTATTTGAAGTTTGGTTGCCAGGATGGTCCATTGGGCCAAATGAGCCCATTTTCAATGGAGTCCTGGGGAGAAAAGCTCCATGAATACAATATATAAAACATAGTGACAGTACAATGTATAAAAACATAGTAAAAATGCAAGAAGAGTACATTTAAGTAGAAGTAAATCTTAACACAATTAGAAGGTAAAGTGTAACAGTATGTAACAATTTACATGAGAAAAAGTTTTTTTTTTTTTGTCACTCAAGATAGATATAAAGTAAAAGACAATGGTGTGAAGGCATGTACACAGGATTAACTGTGAGAGGATATTTACAGTATGTAAGTTTTATACCACATAACACATTATATGCATTTTGAACTTTAATACATACAAGATTCTTCAGGTATCCCTCATTCTTTTTGCCATAACCACATTCACATTTTTTTTCAATTATTTTATATTAATCACGCAATATCCATTTCTTATTAAATAGAATTTCTTTTCTCTTTGCTTTACACAATTCTTGTACATTACAATTCATATTCATATAGTTTTTTTTGTATCCCCATTTCATAAAATCCATACAAAGTCATATTGTAACATCAGTAACTCCATATAATTTATCTTTTTAAGAATGGAAATGTTGTTCTTTTCTCACTGTTATAATATGCAAAAGAACATTTTCTGTTAGTTCCACTACTTCATATACGATAATAATACAATCTTTCTGACAGTGTTTTTATACATCATCTACCCCTTTACAGGCAATTTGACATACCTAAACAATTTTAAGTTTTTTTTTCTTCTCTTCATGACCTTTATGATTTCATTTCCCAAATCTTTCCATTGTTCTACCTAACAGAATTCATTCACTATTTTATCATACAATTCCCTTACTTTTTTCTGCATAACAGCCATCTCAAGTTTCCACATTATACACTTGCTTTAGTAGTCTTGCAATCCTTCACATACCAACTTTTTCATTCCTTAAGCTACCCATTCTTACCCAGAATCCCTTGTATCTAACCCTAACAATTCTCACTTTTATATTTCAACTTCTTTTATCTTACCTATAACCCAATACATATGGCAAAAAGATAAATACACAATAGGGTTGATCAGTCCTAATCCACATTTTTCTTATATTCACATATAAAAAAAAATTCCCCGTTTAATAAAGTTAGTCTTGAACCCCAGATAATCAAAAACTCTGTTTATAATGCTCTCTTACCTTCTTATAAGTAAACAGAAATAAGTTTCCCAAATAACTCAACTTCTACTAAATAACGGAATCGATTAAGTATGCATTTTTCTAAATGTTAATTTATACATTTTCAATAATGATGCAATCTTTTTATGCCCTCCAAATTTTTTTTTCACTGCTGTTTCACCACTTTTCTTTTACCAAACCAAACACTTACTACATATATATACTTTACAGAAAAATATGAACCACCATTTTTTTTAAATGTATCCAAATATTTACTTTTCTATTTATTTAATTCCAGGTCAACCAATCTTAACAAACTACTTACTTCCTGTACTAACTCTGCTATCCATATCCTATTTTTTGCCTACTAAGAATGTATCATCTGTGTAAGAAACTATTATCAATACTTCACAAAACCCTATTATAATACTTTGCGTGTTTAATTTTGGTCACTTGCAATGATACAGCATACATTAGTAAAGCAAAATCAAGGCTTAACATAGGGAATCCCTGTCTAACATACTCCCTTATTGCCACTCTTACTTTCAATGATCCATTAAGAAATATTAGACTATGTGTTTTTCAAATGCAGATTGCAGTAAAACAAGAATTTTGCCTTTTAGATTATATAGTTTTAGAATTTTCTATAACTGGTTATGACTCTCATAGTCAAATGCTTTAGAAATATCCCCTACTACCAGCTTCACTTCCTATCCTTACATTATTGTGTTATCCACTACTTCTTCCACTAATAATAACATTTTTTGACTTTGACTTCTTTTAATTCCATACGAACCTTCTACAATGGCTTCCTGTAGGTCATTCTCAAATCTTCTGTGTTATTCTCATCATTATTTTGTAATCTGTATTATTAAAAGTTATTGATTACAGGTTTAAAATATCTTTATCTTCCTTTTAACATATACATTTAATGACATCCTTACTATCCTCCTCCTTACCAAAGCAACATTCCTTCAATCATTTAATGTATTTATAAAACCTCTTTTTGCTCTTCCTTTGTATTTCTACACATATCATATCCTAGTCCATCAATTTCTGGTAATGATTTTTCATTTACATATTTTTAATACATCATTTAGTTGCTACAAAGTAGCATTTTTTTAATTCTATTATTGTTTTGGGTCCAACTTGCTTAAATTTTTATCAATTTCACTTTGCAGTCTCTGTTTTTCAGAACTCCCTTTTATGTGCCTAACTGTAATATCCATTGTTGTCTCTTGTCTATGTTTTTCATATCCCATTTCCTCTTTCTATGATTTTTATCAGCTTTTTTCATTTCTGACTAATTTTGCTAAATACAAGAATGCTTCTTCTCAACTCCCTTTTAAATAATATATTCGTCTATATAATAACATCTGAATTATTGTATTAGTCTCATGCATTTCATTTGTCATTACCTGATACAAATTTCAATTCCTCTACAAACTTTCTTCCATATTTCTCAAAAGCCCCTATTATGTCCTTTTCTACTTTCAAATATTCTTTTCCATCTTTTAATATATACTCTTATATTTCCTTTTAAATGCTATGAGTCAGTCTGACAATGATTTACAGAAACCATTCATCATAACAAGATCAATCTGTAACCCCTTTTCATGTATTATTTTACCTTTGCCTTTTCAATTTTTATTTCTTTTCCCCTTTTTTCACATTATCCCTATTTTCAGCTTTTGAAACAAATAATGCTAAATGATCTGTAAAAAAAAATGCTATAAGAACTCCATCACATTTTTTCAAATCCTTAGCCAATAAAAGATAATCCATCTCAGTTTTAAACATAGGTCTTGCATTAGTAAAAGCTCATTCTTTTTACATATACAACTACCCACATTTCATTAAATCATGTACTTTTAACATTCTGTGTAACTTTCCTTTTCTTTTTTCTAACATCAAAATTAAAATCACCCATAATGTAGAGTTTAATACCCTGATGTGAACTATTCCTTTATTTTAGTGATGTATTACCATGAATACCAATAATCCTATATATTTCACTTTCAGTTGTTATAGCTAGTACTGAAACCCTTTCTGGAAAAACTGCTACAAAATCCAAACTCTTTATAGCAGTTCATTTTATTAAACATGGATCCTGAGACATGTTTCAATTCTTGTGTGCATATTTCTTTCCCCATAATTTTTCCACTTGTAGTTTTTCGTTTTGTCCAAAAAATGAGTATCTAACAGTGTAATAATGTCAAAAATTGATGTTTATACATCATTCTAGAACAACCAATCTTCTGATCTCATTCTTTGCATTATTAAAGTTAACCGATGGTGCTGTGATGTTTTTCTTCTCCATTCTTGTTGAGTCTATTGATGTTTTGTTCTTTTCTTACTTTATCTTTCTCTCCAGTAGATTTGTATGATGTCTTTTCTCTTCATTATCACTATTCCAATAAATCAAATCAATTTTCCGTTGATATATCCACTATTGAATTATCTATACTGTCCGCCTCTTCTTGCTCTACTGTCTCTTTTTTGACTCATATCATGTCTTACATCCTTTTTATCCTTTTGCCCCCCTCTCCTTCTCTACTCTTTTTGCTCCTCATTATCCATCTGTTCATGTATTTCAATCACTATTTCCTCTGCCACAGTTTAAACTTCCTACCCCCTCCCCTACATCTTTGTATCTTTGTAATCAAACAAAAATGCCCAATTTTCTTACATACTTTGCATTACATTTTACAATATTTTCACAATATGCCCTCTTTCATCACACTAATTACATTTTCTCTTTTGACATTTATTAATGGGGTGTGTTTAGTCTCCACAAAAATAACACGCTTTCCATTATTTCCAGTATTGTAGGGCTCCCCTTATACCTGTAAAATAAGTAATACTTGCAAGATGTACAACATTTATTCTTTAACATCACTTCCATTTCCCATCCCACATTCCATACATTTCTTTCATCCTTCATTTTTTAATATTTTCACCTCTTTAAACATAGGTTTAAAAATGCAACTGAGTCATTTTCCATTATTTAATCACTTCTAAACTGGATGCAAATCCTTTTAAAATAATTGCATGTTTTGTACTGTAAAGAAATATGCATGCCAATGGTACATTTCTATTTTAGTTTCATCAATAGTCAGTAACCTTTGCAACAGTGGGAAAGACTCAATATAATTTACTGCCAAGGTCTCTTTACTTAAATGAGTTTAGCACTGTAATCCTGATCATTTAAACTACATTGTAAAAATTATACTGTCCCATATAAATCACCTATCAATAAGACAATCCATTTTACTAGAGATCCTTATCAAAGGTGTCTGGTTATTCGTCATAACTCACTCGTGCATCTCTGAATTTGTTTTCTTTTAACAAGTTATAGTACTACACAATGCATAATTTCTTTTTTATTCCTCTTTGTAGTGGTGCACCTCTGCTTTTGATTTACTGAGCTCCACATTTTGGTCTTCCAAAATACTTTCATCTACCCCACCCCAAAATAAAGTCAAATCATCAACTGGATCATATTTTTTTAATAAATGAATTAAGTCTTTATTGGGCATACTATCAGCTTGCCAAGCTCTGAATTTCCTCATTCTTAATGTCTTTACTTGGCACATCCACAGAATCCCCATTTTCAGCTACCCAGTTATACTGCAAAACAGCGTCCACTTTTAGCCTCTGCTTACATAGAACAACACGAGGCAGATTACATAATTATGCATCCTTTATCATTGGTGGTATCAACAGAAGACAGATATGAATCATTATTAAAACATTTTTTTGAAGAGGAGAAGATGTGATCAAATTTCCCTTAGCCAGTATGAATGTCATCTTTGGTATTATTTGAAAAAAACACATCTGGGCTAGTGACATTAACCTGATCAAGAAAGAATAAATAAATAAACGAATAATGTAAAGATTTGTGTAGATATCCATATCTAAACTGCTACAAAAGAAATAATTTTAAACTGCTTAAATACAAAGATACATTTATTTATGTTTTAGTGATACTGGATGGTGAAAATCATTCGTCATATATCTATGCAGGAAATCAAGATGTCTTACCAAAGGTATACATTTAGTATTTTTTTTGAAATGATTCCTGCATTTATTGTTGCTTATTTGTATATATTGTATGCAGAACATGTTATCATATTCAGTAACTTGTCTGAATATAGATTTTATATAGTTCAACAAATCTCACATTTTTATAGACGTGCTTTTCAGCACTGGACATAGTTGTTTCATAGCTTTCTTTTTGACTTCAGTAACATGTTTGCTAAAATTCAAGTTATTAACACACACACACACACACACACACACACACACACACACACACACACACACACACACACACACATATGTATTCCCAAATCCTTATAACATAAAACACATATAATTCTTTATTTGCAAGCCTTATATCCTTATATATGGGTTTACTTTCCTTGGTCCAAATATCATAGCTTTTCCACACTAAACATTAATCCTATTTCAGTTTCCCAAGGTAAAAGTTCACACAAATAGTGGTTACCTGAAAATTTGATCTTTAATGCACACTTTTTAATGAGGGTGGGGTTTACTGAAAATAAGATGGAGTTTTACAGCTTGAGATTAGGAGAGCAATTGGGAGACTTAGGGTTACTGTTAATAAAAGATGTTTGGAATTAGGTTTAGGGAGTGGGTGGGGAGTTTTATAGGCAGGATTAAGGAGCAGGGTCTGGGATTAAAGTTAGGGATTGACTGGGGTTTTAGATTTAAAGAATGAGAGTTGGGACTGGGTTTAAGGAGCAAGTGCAAGTTTTAAGGAGTGGGGCTTGGGATTAGGGTTATGGAATGACTGGCATTTTTAGAGTTAGGATTAGGAAGAGAAGTTTAGAGTTAGGGATAGGAAGTGGTGGGACGTTCTGGGTGACAGTAAAGTTTCTGGGCAGGCATATGTATGGGAATAGTTGGACTGAGATGCTGGGAGGTTAAGTACTTGCCATCTTGTGCAAGGGGCAGTGAGCAGGTGAATATTGAGCTAAACAGCATATTGACAACTGTAGAAGACCTCAGAACTTGCCAACATGAATAAACTGAAACACTCGTGTTGTGCTGTTGACTGCATATCTACATTTCTATTAGGTGGATCTTAGTTTGGTAGAAGGAGTCTAGTAATATAATTGGTACGCTAGAGCAGTGTGATGACCATACCTCTCAACTGTCCAGATTTTCAGAGACTGTCCAGTTTTTTCCTCACATTTTTAGTTGGTTCCTCATAAAATTTGTGTTTTCTGGCAAATCTCTGAGTACTGAAGTCACTAAATAATGGCATATATTTGAGTTTCAGACATCATATCTTTAGGAAAATGCATGGTAACACAAATCCTGGTATTCTAGCAATTTACTAAGTTTATAAGAGCAACATTTAAAATATGTCACTATTTTGGGTCTTTGTCCTACCATTTAGGCTTTGTCCTGACTTTTTGCGCTAAGAGGTTGAGTGGTACATTATAGCAATAACCCACGCCTGGGTGTGGGTAATGCTGGATTTACCCACGGTTGGCGTGGTTTGGTCCCGAGGGCGAAGCCCGAGGGACCAAACAAAGACAACCGTGGTAAATCCAGCATTACCCACACCCAGAAGTGGGTTATTGCTATTATACCATGGTGTTAGTTTGTTTTGTATTATGTTTGTATTGTTGTTATTTATGTTTTGTTTGCTTTTTTGTATTCTTCCACTTTTGTGAGATAAAATAGTCCACACTTTCAGTTTGTGTTTATTGTTTATTTCTGTTTTAATTTAAATACATGTTATTTTTTAGTTTTTCAGGAAATGTTAGGAAAGGGCTAAGTGGTGCTTGGTATAATATAGTTTAAGCAGTGTAGAAGTTTATAACGTGTAGTTATGTTTTAGTAGTTATAGGTATGTTGAAATGTGGTGTAGTTTTAATTTGTATTAATTTTTTTAAAATATGTACTTTTACTATTTGGTCACTAGATGGTGGTGTTGTATGCGCTTTTATTAGATGTATGCTAATGTGGACGTTCAGTATGGTGTGTGTTTTTGACTTTGCGAGGGATGTGTGGTGTGTTTTTAGTATGTACATTTTTGGAGTTGTCTGTGTATAGGTATTGTAGGGAATATAGGTAAGTGAATGGTTTTATGAGAATGCTTGGTTTTATTGTGTTATAAGTGGTGGTTATGTAGTGTGTGTGTGATGTATTTGCAACTGCATGACTTTTTATTTTTTTAGTGTTCGAGGTGAGGGAATGAGGAGTGTAGTATGGTAATTGGTTAGTTTTCTGTGTTTTCGTTAAATTGTTGTGTGTTTTGGGTATTAGATTTACTTTACTTTACTGTTTATTTGCTGTCGCCGCATGATATTTAGCGACCGGACTTTTTGCGTTGTTTCTTGTAGGATTTACTATGTGCACGCTGGTTGGATTAGCCAATCAGCATGCACGTTTGTCGGGTTTGCGATGTTCGCATGGTATAATATAGCAATAACCCATGCCTGGGTGTGGGTAATGCTGGATTTACCCACGGTTGGCATGGTTTGGTCCCGAGGGCGAAGCCCGAGGGACCAAACAAAGACAACCGTGAGTAAATCCAGCATTACCCACACCCAGAAGTGGGTTATTGCTATTATACCATGGTGTTAGTTTGTTTTGTATTATGTTTGTATTGCTGTTATTTATGTTTTTTTTTTGCTTTTTTTTGTATTCTTCCACTTTTTGTGAGATAAAATAGTCCACAATTTCAGTTTTTGTTTATTGTTTATTTCTGTTTTAATTTAAATACATGTTATTTTTTAGTTTTTCAGGAAATGTTAGGAAAGGGCTAGGTGGTGCTTGGTATAATATAGTTTAAGCAGTGTAGAAGTTTATAACGTGTAGTTATGTTTTAGTAGTTATAGGTATGTTGAAATGTGGTGTAGTTTTAATTTGTATTCATTTTTTTTAAATATGTACTTTTACTATTTGGTCACTAGATGGTGGTGTTGTATGCACTTTTATTAGATGTATGCTGATGTGGACGTTTGGTATGGTGTGTGTTTTTGACTTTGTGAGGGATGTGTGGTGTGTTTTTAGTATGTACATTTTTGGAGTTGTCTGTGTATAGGTATTGTAGGGAATATAGGTAAGTGAATGGTTTTATGAGAATGCTTGGTTTTATTGTGTTATAAGTGGTGGTTATGTAGTGTGTGTGTGATGTATTTGCGACTGCATGACTTTTTATTTTTTTAGTGTTCGAGGTGAGGGAATGAGGAGTGTAGTATGGAAATTGGTTAGTTTTCTGTGTTTTCATTAAATTGTTGTGTGTTTTGGCTATTAGATTTACTTTACTGTTTATTTGCTGTCGCCGCATGATATTTAGCGACCGGACTTTTTGCGTTGTTTCTTGTAGGATTTACTATGTGCACGCTGGTTGGATTAGCCAATCAGCATGCACGTTTATCGGGTTTGCGATGTTCGCATGGTATAATATGAGTGTTAATCCTAAGGAGATGTATTTTATTTTGCTGGTAGCCATTTCCTGACTATACTTTTGTGCTAAGTAGTTTGCAATGTTACATATTTTGGATGTTGCAGTTATTTTTATAAGGATTATGATTTGGTAGCTAAAATCCTGATAGTTGTCTATTTATGTGAGGGATTGCACGTGTCAAGTTGCTGCTGTATCTCTCAGAAGGTGGAATTGTAAGTAGTAATTTTAAAAACAGTCTGACTTAATTTAGAATTGCATACTACAAATAATTATTTTGGGTAATGGTCTTATAGCATTGTTCTATATTTTAGATTTATTAGGAATGTCATAAAAGTATAATATTTATTCACTTAATCTGTGTTTCTTATTTGGATTCAGTTTATAGTTGTTTTGATTTGTAGGAGGAGTTTATATTTCACAAATGTGGCTGTAGACATTAGCTGGAGATGGGTGTGGAAGACAAGTGTAGCATATCAGCCAATGAAACCCCGTGGAAGCCAGTAAGTGCATGCATGTGCACAAAGGAAGACCTGAGCAAGTTAGCAGTGAAAGCAGGTCAGTGAACTATGTAATTTACAATTATTGTGAAATAAATTAGTTATTTACTTTTGTCAAGAAAATAGTACAGCAACATAAAGTAAGGTGTAGCTTTACCAGCCAAGACCACATCATTTGCAGGTCTCATTGTTCTTTAGAAAAGTACACATTTTATAAAATAACATATCAAGAGGGAGAAAGTAAAAATAAAGACTAAGATATGAACGCAAATGATTTGTGAAATGAGCCTTCCCACCAACAAATGACTGAGATAACAGCTGGGAATATAGTATGAATATTACTGTTAGCATATGGTTATTGTAACAGAAGGGGAAGATGGTACATTTCCACAACACTGAAGTTTATTTTCTTTTGCACGTCTTGTGCATGATATTTTGTACTCATTAACAAAACTGATTTATTAATAGTCTCACACATTAGCTTACTATAGGCAATACATATACTAGAAGTGGCAAGGGATGATAAACATGTGCATTATTCCTCCTAATTTATTTCTAAACATTCCGTGTGTGACCAAACTAACTACTATATGCATGCAACAGTAACAAACTTCTCCAGCAGGGTATTAATGTACAAGTAATGCTCGGTGAAAAATGAGCCCACTGCTTCATGGCATATCAAGCTGCCGCAGACCTTGGACTGCTAAAAAACTAACGGCTGCCATTACGTTTACACTCGCTAAGCAGTGTATGTGTATGTGTGGGGTTCACTTCAATTCACTGAACTTTCAATTCACTGACTTTCATTTCACTGACACCATTTCACTGAAATTCATTTCACTGAAACTTCATTTCACTGAAAGTTCATTTCACTGACAAGTATTATTACAAAGTAAATGGAATATGCCCCCTTCCCCACTGTAGTGCAGCCCTGGAGTTAGAATATATAGTTAGGGGGGTGTGGGGGGCAGAGCCCCCCACATCGGAGGGTGTGGGGGGCACAGCCCCTCACTTACTTTTCTTTTACTAAGCAATATTATATCAAAATGTAAGAATATCATATGAAATGAAGTGGGGGGGCTGCGCCCCACACCCCCCCCAACTATATATTCTAACTCCAGGGTCGCACTACAGTGGGGAAGGGGGAATATTCCATTTTATTGCTAATAATAGTTGTCAGTGAAATGAACTTTCAGTGAAATGAAGTTTCAGTGAAATGAATTTCAGTGAAATGGTGTCAGTGAAATGAAAGTCAGTGAATTGAAAGTTCAGTGAATTGAAGTGAACCCGTATGTGTGTGTTTATTTTTCTGTGTGTGTGTGTGTGTGTGTGTGTGTGTGTGTGTGTGTGTGTGTGTGTGTGTGTGTGTGTGTGTGTGTGTGTGTGTGTGTGTGAATGCATGTATGAAAGCAGAGGAGTCTGTGTGTGTGAGAGAGAGATCAAGAGAGAGAGAGAGGGAGGGAGAGAGAGAGAGAGAGAGAGAGAGAGAGAGAGACAGAAGTCTTGTGTGAGTGAATGCATGTATGAAAACAGGAGTGACTGTGTGTGTAAGAGAGACAGAGATCAAGAAAGACTGAGAGTGATCATGTGTGAGTGAATGCATGTATGAAAGCAGAAGTGACTGTGTATGTGAAAGAGATCAAGAGACAGTGAGCGAGATCGTGTGTGAGTGAGTGCAGGAACGAAAGCAGAAGTCACTGTGTATGAGAGAGAGAATGGGTTGTAAGTAAAATTGTTGTGTTTTACTTACTTATTTCTTTTTTTAAGTACCATGTTATTTTCTTATATACTTTTAATGTAAAATGCTTCCTCCAACACCATTAACATATAATACAGAAAGTTTGAAACATTAGGCGGAGGAACATTTTACATCAAAAATATACAACGCCCTTGGGTGGGAGTTAATTACACATTAACATGCACCCTGTTGGGCATTATTGCTTATGTAGAGTGCACTGGAAATGGAATGACAGTTGCTGTCCAAAATATTTCAGTTTCACCTTTACAGATTTTAAGACTGGGCAGATGAAAATGAAATCTAAAAGGTAATAATTGCTGCCATGAAGTGACAGTTTCAACTTCATTAATTATTGCATGAAGCTTTTCTGTATTTTTTTGCATGTTTAATACATCAGACTGTGGTAAATAGAGTAATGTATTTTAGATCTTGTTCTGGTAAACAGAGTACTGCGTTTACACTGGGTTGTGGTAATCAGAGTACTGCAAAGTACTGTGTTGTAAGAAGATAACTCAAACAGATCAAGCAGATGTAACGCCATTCCTTGGATTCTAAAATAGAATCTACTCATATAAGTTACATCTGCCTGGTGTATTACACTAGTACCATAAGAAACCCTAGCTCCTGCCAGAAATAGCTCACTTTGATGAGATGTCACAGGACTGATATCTAACAGCCCTTATTTCATAGGGGAAATATCCGAAAGAATTTAAAAAGTGCTTTTGAAGTAAAAAAAATCAGTTTCTAAACTGTATCTAGTAATTTGTCTTCATTTTGTGATGTGCGACAGTCAGCAAATGAACAACAAAAATATCAAAGCTTGGTTGAATTTGTGGAAAAAAATAAATATAACACTGGAATTCACTTAGTTTGCTCAAAAGCAACCTTTTTCTGGAAGTTTCAACAAGTGTAAATGCCTTAGGTATTCAAGTAAATATTGCATTCTTTCAAAAGCATTCAGATCGGATTATCCAGACAAATGACAAACTTAATGACATATCTAAGATGGGTTATTTCACTTTAAATGAAAGACTGGAAAATAAAGATCCTATAACATCCTTGCTAACATTTGCTTCAAGCCTTAATTTAATAGCCTTCTATATCATTTAATTTTGAAAAGTGAGACAGAGCTTTAAAACTTTCAGTAGCCAAGGTATATAGATGTTAAACCTTTACATTATTTAAGAAAGCCTTTAATGACAGAAAAAGGAGACATTCACCATCGAAGAGACACTCCAACCCCATGTGTAGAAATGGGAAAAGGGGTTGTGGATGGATGGATGGATGGATGGATGGATGGATGGATGGATATAGTGAGGCATAGACACAACATAAAGGCATTTATCGATTTTTAATCTATTTACCGATTTCCTTACCTACCTACTTAGGTTTATAATAGGTGTAGTGAACTGTTCCTAGAAGGTGCATTTCAACCACAGCCTAGGGGAATATAAATCATTAAAGATATATAGTGATGTAGTATTGTACAATAATGACATGCAGTAATGTAAACTACATGTTTAGATGAGTTAAGAAGCATTGAAAATTGTTTGCAATTTATACAACCTAGGCATCTGAGAGGGAGTATTAAAGATTTGTAGTGAGTTAGAAGCACATCGAGAGTAATCTGATCGCATGCCAATCATCACCATCATCATCATCATCATCAACCTCCCCTTTCCAATTTTCTAAATGGAGTCAGGATGTTGCATCAGCTGTGGTACCACCCTTGATTCAATATCACTCTCCTACCTTCTGTGACAGTCATGCATGGTTGTTGTAGGTCTCTCATGCAATCCATTTATTTCTTTGCTGGGTTTCATTATCTCTGATTTCTTTCTTCCTGTATCTCCCAAAGCTTCTTCAACAAATTATATTTTGCTTTCTTGCAAACATGCCCAAGTCAATGCAATCCATTCTCTTTAACCTTCTCTGTGATTGGTGCTACTTAGGCTTCTGCTCTGATGTCATCATTTCATTTGTCCAACAGTGTGCATCTTACCACTTGTCCCATGCACTTTATCTCCATCACCTCTAGGTTCCAAAGCTACTCTGACTTCACTGCCTAGATTTCTGTACTATACAGAGGTGTTGGACTCACCAGTGTTTTGTACAACTTACTTTTCAACTTCATTGGCATTCTTCTCTCTCACATTACACCTGACACTGTCTGCCATTTGGTTTCAGCCCCTCTGATTCTAGCATTGGCCTCTTGATTCAGACTTAACTTCTGCTTAGCCAACCCTCCCAGATACTGAAGCTGTCTACCTTTCCCCACTATTTATTTATTTAAGTTTGATGACCGGGGAAGTCCACTGGGCCAAGAAGAGCCCATTTTCAGTGGAGGCTCAGGGAGAAAAGCTCCAGAATAATTGCAAGTTACATTTCACATGTTACAAAAGGACATAGATCATACAGCTAATTAAACATTTACAGATAAGCTCCATGATATTTGCAATTGGCTTGTCACAATGTTACAAAAATGAAAAGACATAATTCAATACAGAAATTTCAACATTTACATAAAGTGAATATTTTTGTTATAAACTCAGTTGTAAGTTTAACATTTCAAAATATATAGCTACTAGTCATAAGTAAGTTAGAAAAATATTATGCATGGGGAGGGTAATAGTATATTTGAGATTGGAGAGTATAGTACAATAGATATTAGAGAGAAAATTAGTTTTTGATAGGGGAGGGATTGTTTTGGGTGGGATCAGGTAATTGTAGATGTAGTTGGACGAGTCAGTGCAAGGTGGAATGAGGGGGGTTTAAGTTGGAGAGTGGCAGGGGCATTCCCATTTGGAAGAAAGATGACAGAGTAGCTGAGATTTGAAATTTGTATGATTAGGTAAGTTGCGTAGGTGTGTGGGGAGAGAGTTCTACTGTTTAGCTAAGCAGTGGGACAGCAGTAGATGGCCAGGAGGTCGTGTAGGTTTGTAGACCTGAAGGAGATTTTGGTTTTTGGATCTGAGTGAGCGGTTGGGAATGTAAGGTTTTAAGGAAGTAGTGAGAGCTGGGCAGTTGGCAGGTTTAAAGATTAGCTTGTGGGCAATGGTGAGTTGTAGGTAAAAAAGGTAGTTGGGTAGTTCAAGCCAGTTGAGGGCGAGGAGGGAGTGGCAGTGGTGGGATGAGTTTTTGAATTGGTTGCAAATTTGGAGATCTTGTGGTAGCAGGGTTCAAGTTTGGACCAAAGGCCAAGATGGAGATTGGTGAAAAGAGAGGCACCATACATAAAGGAGGGCAGTAGGAAGGTGGATGCAAGAGTTTGATGGGTATAGGGGCTTAGGAAGCTGGTGTGCCTGTAGAGTAGACCTAACTTTTGGTGGATTTTCTTGATTGCGGAGCAGATGGTGTCAAATTTTAGTTCTTCATCAATAATGATGCCAAGAATCTTGGTGTTGGGAACGATTTCAAGGAGGGTGTTGTTTTGGCATTGTATGGTGAATGTAGATTTGTCAATGGAGTTTTTGGTAGGGGAAAAACATTAGTTTGGTTTTATTTGCATTTAGTGCCAGATGGTTAGACTCCATCAAGGTTTCTGTTTTGGAGAAGGCTAGTTGGGTTTTTGCTAGGAGCTCGGAGGGGGAGAAGGCTGATTAGATGATTGTTGAGTCATCTGCATACTGGATGATAGATGAGTCTGGGATGGATTTGTGAAAGTTGTTAATGAATAGCTTGAAAAGAAGAAGGCCAAAAACAGAACCTTGTGGGACACCTGTGGGTGTGGGAAGGAAGGGGGAGACTGAAGTTTTCCATTGGACAGCTTGTTGGCATTTGGACAAGTAGCTGAAATACCAGGTGATGGTGGTGGGAGAGAGGTGTACGGTGGAGAGTTGGAACATAAGTAGGGTGTGTGAGATGGTGTCAAAGGCCTTTGACAGATCTAGGAATAGTGTGGATATGAACTTGCCTGAGTCGCTTTCAAGGTTTATGGTTTCAAGAAAGGAAAGAAGGGCAGTCATGGTGCTGTGGCCAGGGCGGAAACTGTGTTGGGTAGGGGAGAGGAGATAGGTGTGTCATGAGTTGTGGTTGTATTGTTTTATCTAGTATTTTAGAAAGTGGGGAAAGGATGGCAATAGGCCTAAAGTTGGTGGTATCAGTATTTTTGCCACCTTTGTGGAGGGGGATAATGTAAGCATGGCACCAGATAGAAGGGATGTATGATTCTTGCATGGATCTATTTATAAGAATAGATATGGGATAGGCAATGCTGTCTGAAGATTGTTTGAGGAAGGTGGGCGGAATGTTGTCGGGTGCATTGCGACAGGGTTTGAGTTTGAGGAGAAGTCTTCTTATAGTGCTTGTGGGTATGGGCTTGAGACAGAATGATGTGGAGAAAGTTTGATGATTGAAATGGTGGTCAGGGAGGAAGAGGTCATGGTGGAGGAGGAGGCTGGGAAGGAGGCTGATAGTTTAGCTATGCAGTCTATGAAGAATGAATTGAACTGGCTGGCTGTTTCAAGGTTGGAGAGGTTGGGGTCTAGGCAGGGGTTTTCTTTGTTGCCAGGATGCAGCATGGATGAGATGGAGTCTCAGAATTCTTTGGGACTTGTTGAGTGCAAGGACTGGAGTTTGGAGTAGTGGGCTTTGCAGTCTTTAATTATTAGTTTTCTTGCTGAGTTTCATAGTTGCTTATACTCTAGGAGGGTGTTATGGTTTTTATGTTTTTGATATTGTTTCCATTTTTTGTCCCTTTGGTGCAAGGCTAGTTTAGTATCTTTTGATAACCATGGGTAGGGATTGCTTTTGATGCATTTGGTTTGGGGGGGTTGCTGATTGAGAAGGGTTAGGAATGAGTGGTTAAAGTAGGAAATGACATCATCTAGAGGAAGGGTTTTTAGAGGGGACCAGTCAGTATGCTTTAAGCATTCAGAGAAAGTTAGAGGGCTGAAAGAAGAGAGGTTGTGGGTTTGGATGTAGTGGTGTTGTTTATGCAGTGGAGATGGGAGATGGTCGGCAAAGGCTGGTAGGTGATCATTGAGAGGATCAGGTAATGTTCCAGCTTTGGTGATAAGGTTTGGGTGAGTTGTTAGGATCCAGTCAATGATGGGTCCAGAAGTACCATCTTTATTTGGTCTGGTTGGAGATTGTATTAGCTGGGAGAAGTTGTACAGGTTGATTGTGTGGGATAGGGCTTCAGAGTTAATAGTATTCCAGTTGATGTTGGTATTACAGAGTATATAGGTTTCATTTTTTATATTGGAGGAGAACCAGGACAGGATGTTTTCAAGAGTTTTGATATTATCACCAGGGTGAATATAGAGGGCAGCGATACATATGGACTTGTGGTTGTTTATTTTTAGTAAACCTATTATAATTTCAGCATTGGCAAAGGTTGGCATTTTATTGGAGTAGGGAGTTATCGTATGGGAGGTGGGGTAGACTACTGCTAATCCACCTTCTTTGTTGTGGGCTCTGTCATTGTGAATGATTTGGAAACCAGGTGGTAGGTTTTTGCTATCTTTTATATAGGTTTTCAGCCAGGTTTCAAAAACGGCGGTAATGTTGGGTGGTTATGGGAGAGCCAGGCATGGAGGTTAGGGATTTTGTTTTTTAGGCTTTGTGCATTGTATTGTAAGGCAAATGGACTTTGAGTTTGTGGGTTGAGTGGAGGATTTGGTGAGATTGATGTTAGAGATGGGTCCAGGGTTGGGGTGGATGTCGCCGGCTAGTGAGAGAGAAATGTGGTGGATTAGAAGAGTGAGGCAGTGTGTTGGGCAAGGGTAGCTTGGGTTGTGTGAGAGTAGTGATTTTCTGGTACCACATTTAAGAGGGGAGTACAGGGGAGGTTGGGTTGGGAGCAGTTTTGGTTTGAAAAAATAGATTGGGTTAGAGGTAAAGAGTTCATGTGACATGGATGAGTAGGATGGGAAGTGAGGTTGATGGTAAGATGTAGTGGAGTGTGTGTGAGAGTTATGACAAGGGTTGGGAAAAAGTATGAGGTAAGAAAAGAGAGAGAGATTAGTAGGGCAAACGGGGTTATAGGGAGAGATGTAATGTAGAGCATTGTAGGAGGGGTGGATGTTTGGGGTGATGTAAATCTACAGGTGGGTGGGGTTTGGCTTAGGTTTATTGTGATTGGAGAGGTGTTGGGTGGGGAGGAGTCAGGGGATGTATAAAAGTAGAGGTAATGGGGGCAGGTGGAATTTGGGGGCAGGGTAGGGGAGCAGAGCAAGCCCGAAAGCCGAACAGAGTGGGTTATACTTTCCATAAGGAGCAGCAGACGCCAAACAGAAAAGAATCAGTGAGAAGATTAGCAACTGCAGAAATAGGGCAGCCTATTGTTTTGGTTTGAATGTTACCTTTCGGTTTATTTTGTTATTTATGCACCAATGGGCAGCTGTAGTTCACTGAGAAGTGGGAAAATAATGTAGTTCATAGGTTCATAGGCTCATAGGTTTATACTAGGCTATCTGCCCTAAGGCATTTATAAGCCTAGCCCAAATTTGTGTGGCTTACGCCACCCCTTATATGAAAAAATACTGTGCCCATTAGTTTGTTGTGCCTCTGTCCAGCAGTGACACAGAGATGATTCCCGGGGTAAACCTACGATCTCCCATCCACAGGTCTAGATTTCTCTTGAACAGAGTCAGCGAGGTGCTCTGCCTCACATGGACCGGGATTCTATTCCACAGCATAGGGAGTCTCTGAGTGATAAATCTATCCCTCCAACACGTCCTATTTATATTCGTGCTAAGGTTTAAGTCGCTTGCTCTAGTGGTTTTGGTGGATTTGGATTTTTTGAGGTGGAGCATGTCCATTAATTCCGGGTTGGACATGGCCTTGTATGTCAGGCACATGTCACCTCTGAGCAGACGGTATGCGACTGAATAGAGCTGGAGTTTCTTCAATCTGGCAGCATATGACAGATTTTGGAGTCCCTTTTTCCTTTTGGTGAGGAACTTTTGGGGTCTCTCCAATTGCTGCAGATGTCGGGTGAGATACATCCCGAATGGGGCATTGTACTCGATCATTGGTCTGATAAGTGAAGAGTACAGGGGAACAATGACCTCACTAGATCTGGATGTGAATCCCTTCATGATCAGGTGGGCAATGTCGAAGGTCTTTCTAACCACTTTAGCAATGTGAGTGTCAAAAGAAAGGCCACTGTCAACCTGGGTCCCCAGGTCCCTGATAACCTCTTCTGTGCTTAGTGGATTGCCACCTATATGGTAGCTTGGGGTTACCTTGTTTTTCCCGAAGGGTATGACTATACATTTTTTGGCGTTTAACTTCAGGCCATGGCTCTGGCACCAGCTATCTGTTTCCGTGAGTCCCTTCTGAAGGATATCCGTGTCCGATGCACTTTCCACTATGGCGCCCAGTTTGCAGTCGTCTGCAAACTATGTCAGCAAAAGTCCTCCCATGTTGTCCTGTACTTCTGAGAAGTAGATGCCAAACAATAGGGGGCCAAGGACCGAGCCCTGTGGGACACCACTTGTGACCGGCTTGGAGTCTGACATAGCGCCAGCAACTCTAACCCTGTGGGTTCTGTCCTTAAGCCAGTTTGCAACCCATCTTGTGACATATGGGTTTACATTTAAGCTGGTAAGTTTTTCTACAATACCCGAGTGGGGTATTGTGTCGAAAGCCTTTGCAAGGTCAAGGTAGGCTGTATGGACTGCCTTTCCCTCATCAATGGCCTTGGTGACTGTTTCGAAGAAGTCAACCAAGTTCAAAAGGCATGATCTTCCCTTGACAAAGCCAAACTGGGTCGGGTCCAATGTCTGCAAGTCCCCTATATCTTTGTTTATGAGCTCCATTATGATCCTCTCCATAGCTTTGCAGACTAGACTTGTTAAGCTTATGGGGCGGTAATTACCAGGGTCTGTAGAGGCGCCGCCTTTGTGGAGTGGGACCACAGTTGCCATACGCCACTCCTTGGGCACGTATCCTGTGGTAAGGCTGAGATTAAACAGCTGCCTTATGTGCAGGGTTATGCCAGGGGTTTTAGAAAGAGACATGCAGTAAATTATGACTCAACAGAGTACTTATTAAAAAAGAATGGAATATGGTATAAGCAAGTACACTAATGGAAATGCCTATGAAGCAAGGGCAGAAAAGTTAAGTTTTTCTGCTATTTGCTTCATAGGTAAATATTCTGATATTTCACTATTTTCCCTTCTATCTCAATTTTCAGCTTCTTCGGATTTCCCCCATTTGCTGGCATTACAGCTATCTGTTTATCTTATGTGCCTTCAGTTTTGCATTCTATTCACCTATCATTTGCTGAAGTTCCTGTTCAGAATTTGCCTGTGATGCCACCTTATCTACATACAGCAGCTTTTTTGACCATTCCCCTTTCACCTGTTTTGTAATGTAGTCTGGTTGTTACTGGTATCACTTATGAATGGTGTCTGATGATTATTGTCTTTATCTTTCTGTCTTTGTCTTGTATCCTGATAAAGTTTGTGTCAACTGCTGAGTCCCTTTCCAAAAGCTGGTAGAGTGCCTCTGATGCCTTGTTTCTTTGTATTGCAAATGCTCTCTTAGCTTCTTTGTTAGTTAACAAGTACTTCCTCTAAGCCTGATCTGTCTTTCCTATCTCCCACTTTTTTCCTGCACTTCTTCTTTCTTCAGGTAAGTTCCTGGACTTCTGCATTACACCAGTAGCTTTCAGCCACATATCTGTTTTATGATCTTCTTATATGCCAGTTTGAGATGTTGCCATCCATCTTCAACTCCACTTATTTCCTCTTCTTCCTGAGGTGCTTGAGCCCTAAGTATTTCCATGAACTCTTGTGTTTTTTCTCTAGTCAACTTCCAGGTCTTCAACCTCATCTCTGTTGATCCTATTGCCTTCTCTGACCACTGCTTACAACTGATTGTGGTCACCAGTGATTTATGCTGTGGGATGACTGTTCCACTGAGGATGACTTTGCAATCTATGATTCTACCCCAGTGACATTTCCTTTCTAGGAGAAAGTCTGAGTTGCCCATTGACCACATTTGTATGTGATCTTGTGACTTTCTCTCTCTTGCTGAACCATGTGTGGGCCACCATCAAGCACTTTGTCAGGCAAAAGTCTAGAATGTCTGTTCTTCTTTATTACTGTTGCCCCACTGATATGGACCAAAGCAGACCTCATATCCTGTTCTGTTTATCCCAGTATGACCATTCAGGTCTCACATTATCAACCACAACTTATGTTGTCCTGCTTTGATCAGATGTGTGACCTAGGAAACTATTTAAAACATGATGCCATTGCACAATGTACAATTACAAAATGATTTATAAACTGTAGAGTAGCAATAACACCAGTGGTTACACTGGAGAATAGGTAAAAGTGTTAGATCTGTTAGAAAAGTGAATAAAGTTAGTTTTCCAATAAATAGATAGATAGAGATATAGCCTGTAAGCAGAACCCAAAATAAAAAAGGATGAAAATTAGAACTAAGGACACTGGAGAAATTATTTCTGTTTTATTTTTTCTTATGCATATTTTTTGAATTATTCCTCAGCTGTTTTTCTTTGTCTTGGATCTTTCAAATTACTTTAGATTTGGCTAACTCAGATTTTTCATCTTTATTATTGGACTATATGTTTTCTAGCTGATCAGCCTGATACCCTGTAATATGACAGGGATAATTTACATCAGTCAAGGTCACAAAAATATTTAAAAAATCCTTAACTCAAAGGGCTTTTTAAACTAGGGTAGAGGTATTACAGATCATCTTTTGAAGAATTTGTCTGCTTGTCTTGGATCACCCTGTGCATTGGTCCAAGTCAGACCAGTCAATACCTGACCAAAACAGGTGGTTCCAGTAGCTTTTATTTTTAGATGTAGATATGTAGATATAGATTTAGATATAGATATCCATCTCTTTCTCTCTTTATCTCTCTCTACACACACACACACACACACACACACACACACACACACGCACGCACGCACACACACACACACACACACACATATATATATATATATATAGAGAGAGAGAGAGAGACACACACACACACATATTTACATAGTTAATATTAGTAGGGATTATCATGTCAAGCAACATCATATGTAAGTAGGTGCAGTAATGGAGAAAAGTCCTTTAGGATATATAAAGTCATGTAAGAGTTTGGTTTAAAGCACTTAAAATAGCAGGTGTAGGCACTTCTTATGTAATACCAGGGTATTGCTGCATCATCTGGTCAAATGTAAAAAAAAATGTGAACCGTAGGTTACCTAAAGGTTAAAGTGATGTGGGGTTTGAGGATTAGTTGAAGGGAGTATCTTGGAAAGATTAGCATGCGGATCTGTCAGATATCCCCAGAGATTTGATCTAAATGCCAGTGTTGAGAGACTGTTTTGAATTATTGTAGGTAAACTGTCCCAAAGTTTAGGTTTTAGAAGTGAGAAAGCATTTTCAGAAAATGTTAGTGGCTTGACAGGTCTATGAAGGACTGGAGCATTGCCTGAGTCAGAGATTGTAGATGTGGGAAATGATAGTCATTCTGCCAGCAAGTTGCAGACAGGAAAAAGTATTAATCATTGTGCAGATTACTGTTAGAAATAGTAGGTTAGACCTTTCAGGGATGCAGAGTCTCTTGTTTAATAATGGATAACACTAGACCTTGTGTAATGTGCAGAACCAGAATAGCAAGTAATGTGATAATGTGAAGTCTAGTATTCTGCATAACTGACCCTGAAGAAATGCTAGAAAAATCCCACCTTCCTACTGGAATAGAATTGCAGGAATCATAGGAAATCCTAGGCTATTCAACCAGAGGCCATGTGTTCCTTACCAATAACCACCCTAAGAGTCTATCAACATTTTCAAGGAGGGTAAGGCCTGTAAGTCCTGAAGTGCATTTTAGGGTACGCTCCATTTGACTAAGCTATGTTTGAAGGCCAACATGGAATCACATTACTTGATATGCAATGGGAGTATATTCCAGAGAAAGAGAGGTGCTGGATAATGAACCTATCTGTAATTTACTTTTGTTTATTGCGTGATGTAAACTGAGATCTTATTCTAGTGTTGAGTACACTATTTAATCTGGCAGTTATGTTTAGATGTCTGCATGTTTCCCAGATTAAGTGACCATGTTTCTTTGGCTCCATCCCTACAATTATGGGCGTTAAAATTAACAACAAAATGAAGTCAATAAGAAATGTATAATTATAACCACAGTAGCAAAAGAACATCACTAGTAAAATGTTGTGAAACCTGCTCTAAAACTGTTACTTTTAGATTTTTTATATCTCCTACAAGTACTTTATTAAAATGTTCTGCTACGGGACTTATAACTTTATATTTCTTAATGTCCCTAACATGTTCTTTTATTCTTTCACTTAGGCTTCTTTTAGTTTCACCTATATAATAATTTTTACAAGAGCATCCTATAGCGTAAATAATTCCCTTACTTGCACAACAGAAAGTTCCTTGAATTTCAAACTTCTTTTCATTCATTTTCTCAAAAGTTGGTACTATAAATTGACAAATCGAACATTTCCCACAAGGAAGATTTCCCAATTTTATTGGGCTTTTAATAACTTTTTCTCTTGGTTTATTATATTTACTATGAACCAAAAAAATCCTTTAAGTTCCGTCCTCTTTGGAATGAAAACCTTAGTTGCATTTCTGAAAGTGATAACACTTCTTTTTTTACCTGCTTCCAATACCCTTTTAATAATTCATTCAACCTATCTGAAAAAAGGGTATATTTAGAAACAAAAAATAAAGAACTATCCGTTAATGTTTTGTTTTCACAGTTCACTAAATTTCTACTGTATAAGTTTCCATTTCTGACTTCGGAAGTTCCATAAATTTTAACATAGCTATCTAACACTGTGTCTTGTTTATAACCTCTGCTTAAAAACATATCTATAGCTTTCCTAGCTTCCTTCTGTGATTCATTTTCATCACTACATATTCTCTTTATCCTTAATAATTCTCCATAGGGAATAGAAGTTAAGGTATGAGTTGGGTGACAACTAGTAGCATGCAACATCAAGTTAGCTTGATTGAATTTTCTATGTATACTCGTTTTAATCCTTCTTTTCATTTTTCCTTCTAAAGTGATATCCAAAAAATTTACCACTAATCCTACTTGTGCCCCATCAAATTGAATTTCATATTTATTATTATTTAGGTACTGTAGAAATTCTGGTACCTCCTCATTGCCCCCTTGGCATACAAATATAAGGTCGTCTATAAATCTAAAATATTTTATGACATGACCTCTGTAAAATGTACTACTATATATGTGTGTACTCTCTACTAATCCCATAAACAAGTTTGCATACACTGGGGCAAAAGCTGCCCCCCACCGCTGTGCCTTTATTTTGTCTATATAGGCTCCCTTCAAATTTGAATATATTAGTCGTTAAACAAAAATAAATCAATACTTTGATATAATGAGTTCTGGTATTATCACTCAGAAAATGTTGTATTGCCTCTGGGCCATAATGATGTTGTATACTGGTGTACAAACTAGCTACGTCTACTACTACAAAATACATTGTGTAATGTGCAGATCCAGAATAGCAAGTAATGTGATAATGTGAAGTCTAGTATTCTGCATAACTGACCCTGAAGAAATGCTAGAAAAATCCCACCTTCCTACTGGAATAGAATTGCAGGAATCATAGGAAATCCAAGGTATTCAACCAGAGGCCATGTGTTCCTTGCCAATAACCACCCTAAG
The DNA here is from genome assembly GCF_019279795.1 of Protopterus annectens. Classification (NCBI taxonomy): domain Eukaryota; kingdom Metazoa; phylum Chordata; order Ceratodontiformes; family Protopteridae; genus Protopterus; species Protopterus annectens. Next base: position 570,894,193 of record NC_056746.1, read on the forward strand.
AGTCTATCAGCATTTTCAAGGAGGGTAAGGCCTGTAAGTCCTGAAGTGCATTTTAGGGTACGCTCTATCTGACTAAGCTATGTTTGAAGGCCAACATGGAATCACATTACTTGATATGTAAGGGGAGTATATTCCAGAGAAAGAGAGGTACTGGATAATGAATCTATCTGTAATTTACTTTTGTTTATTGCGTGATGTAAACTGAGATCTTGTTCTAGTGTTGATTACACTATTTAATCTGGCAGTTACGTTTAGATGTCTGTATGTTTCCCGGATTAACTGACCATGTTTCTTTGGCTCCATCCCTACAATTAAGGGCATTAAAATTAACAACAAAATGAAGTCAATAAGAAATGTATAATATTGTTGTTTTTTAACATTGTTCTTTAATCTTAGAACATAATCAAGTTGTACATTCTTTTATATAAATATGTACATTTTACACTTTATATATATTTGTTCCAATGACAATATTAACAGCAAAGGGTTAAATGTGTTTTTATGGGTGGGTTTTATTATGCATTCAAACCAATGAAATGCCTTTTACTTATATTTAAACTGAGTGCAATTAGTCTTTGATGATTCTGATGAAGTTTCCTGTAAGGAGATGAAAGCGCTCAATCTTTGGAATATTGTTGCCTTTTATTAAAAAAATTTTTGGACTTGTGGTGCTACGTTTATTTGGAACTACGTTTATTAACTACACTGCTCACTGAGGAGGGACAGCCATTATTGGTGCTTTGCACACTGATATTACTGTGGTTCTTGGTTGTGAATTTTTCAGTGCGTCCTTGTTTCTGTTTTATAGGTTCATAGGTTCATAGGTTCATAGGTAGGTACTAGGCTATCGGCCCAAGGGCCTATGTAAGCCTAGCCAACAAGGTTCCCTGGCTTTCACCACCCAAGAAGGTTATTTTCCTGTGTCCCTGTCGAGCAGAGCCACAGAAGTGATCCCCAGGGTGAATTTCCTATTTCCCATCCACTCATCAAGATTATTCTTGAAGAGTGCCAATGAGGAACTCTGCTTGACATAGATAGGGAGCTTGTTACAGAGTATAGGAAGTCTCTGGGACAGGAATCTATCCTCTCCAACATGTTCTATTTATTGTGCTGAGAAGGTTTACATCCCTGGAGCGTGTAGCTTGGAGGGATTGGGATTTCTTTAGGTGTAGCATGTCCAACAGCTCTGGGTTTGACATAGCTTTGTATGTTAAGCAGAGATCACCTCGGAGTAGGCGATATGCTACTGAGTAAAGCTGGAGTTTTTTGAGACTGGCAGCATAGGGCATCTGTTTGAGTCCCATAATCCTCTTTGTGAGGTATTTTTGTAGCCTTCCAGCTGTTGCAGATGTCTTGTGAGGTACATTCCAAAAGGGGAGTTGTACTCAATAATGGGTCTAATGAGAGCCGAGTAGAGGGGAACAATGACCTCTTTTTTCCTGGATGAAAACCCTTTCATGATGAGGTGTGATACGTAGAAGGATTTCCTGACTACTGTGGCGATGTGATTATCAAAAGAGAGACTACTGTCCATCTGAGTCCCATGGTCTCTCTTCGGCTTTAAGTGGACCGCCACTTATGTGGTAGTTCATAGGTACCGAGTTTTTACCAAAGGGGATGACAATGCACTTTTTGTCATTGAGCTTGAGGCTATGGCTCTGACACCAGGCATCAGTCTCAGTGAGACCCTTCTGTAGGATGTCCATATCATTCAGGGACTCGACTATGACACCTAATTTACAGTCATCTGTGAACTTCGTCAGCCAGAGGCCCTCTGTGTTAGCCTGTACTTCAGAGAAGTAGATACCAAACACGAGAAGACCCAAGACTAAACTCTGTGGTACTCCAGTTGTCATGGGTTTGAAGTCAAATTTGGAGTCTGCAACTTTTACAGTGTGGGTTCTGTCATTGAGCCAATTGGCAACCCATCTTGTGAAGTGTGGATTTATACCCAGTTTAGTGAGTTTATCTATGATTCCAGAATAGGGGATGGTGTCGAAAGCCTTGGCAAGGTCAAGATAGGCTGTGTGAACTGCCTTACCCTCGTCTACAGCTTTGGTGACTGTTTCAAAGAAGTATTTTACACTATTTAATATATTGAAAATGAAGAAATCTCAAGTAATAGTATCTATGAGGTATGGAAAGCAAAGTAAAGGTCTCCCTTCAAGAGACTATATGACACAGAGCACAGGAAGAGCCATTCCAGCCTTTCCTGTGAACTAAGATTTTCAAGGCCCAAGATCCTTTTTGTTAGATGCCTCTGTGTTTTTTCAAGTTTTTTTGATGTGTCTAGTGAGATATATGACGAAGGATGTATTATATTCTATAATGGGTCTAACCAGGGTAGAGTCCAGGAGAATAATAACTTCCTTGGTTTTAGATGCGATCCTCTTTTTGATTAATTGTAAGAAACAGAAGGATTTTTGACTACAATTACTACATGGTGATTAAAGGAGAAGGAGCCTTCGACCCAGGGGCACAAGTTCTTGCTCACAGACTCATTGGAGATTGGGATGTGACTGATACAGGAGGGAGAAGGAATTTGTTGTTTTCCAAAAGAGATGATTCTGCATTTTGTAGCATTAAATTTGGGCCCTTTTTCAGTTCAACAGAAATTAACACGCAAGTTCTGTTTGAAGAATTTTAGTAGCATTAGTCACTCAGCTTACAGTTATAGTCATCTTTGAACTAATCAACTAGAAATCCTTGTTGACAGTGTTTAGACCAGAGAAATAAATACCTAAGAGAGATTAGTATGGAGCCCTAGTGGATGCCGCTGGTTACCTTCCCTTGAGTGAGGAAGCATCACCAACCCTGATAACATATACTCTCTCCTTGAACCAGTTTGCAATCCATCTTACCACACAGTGATCAATGTTTAAGGCCACTAGCTTATTATGAAGTCCTACATTAGTGCATGTGATGCAGGTTAAATAAAAGAGACAGTGCAAGTGCAGCTAGTAAATTAAAGAAGTCCAGCATGTAACATTTGTAGACCTTGCATAATCTGATCTGCATAAGTTAAATTGTTGTATAGTAATGACAACAACACTCTTCTGTTCTTGGAATGTGTGCTAGAATGGCTGTGATTTGTTAGCTTGGCACACGTGAATTTTAAATTAATGGCAGAGTGAGAAGTTTGAGCTAATTTCTACTGGATGAGTAGTCAGTGCATGTTATGCAGAGCATATAATGCTTTTGTTTCTTCTTCTGGCTTTTCCTGGTTAGGGGACACCACAGCAGATCACCTGTCTGCTCATAATTGGCAGTGGAGTTTTTACGGTGTTGAGTTGCTAGCCTGGCACCCAACCTTCCACAGAAGGCACACACGCACACCTAGGGCCAATTTAGAATGTCCAGTCCACCTACAGCATGTCTTTGGGATGTGGGAGGAAACCAGAGCACCAGGAGGAAACCCACACGACCATAGGGAGGACATGCAGACTCCACACAGAAGGCACCCCAGCCGAGGATCAAACCGGAGAACCTCTTGCTGTGAGGTGGCAATGCTAACCACTGCACCACCGCAGCCGCCCGGTATATGATGCTTTTGTTTAAGGCTTAAAAATTACTTATAACCATATTCTGATCTGAGCATAGTGTGTCAGGTGCTGAATAATACTGCTTGGTGCATGTAGTTTCTGCTGAGTGTGCCATTGTCCACATGACACTTCCATATTTTCCTTATGCTGATAGCTATTTTTTAGAACATTTCTAATATGAAATATTGTTAAATGTAATAAAATAAGCAAAATCAGATCAGCATTAGGTTTGCCTCATATGTCAGCAAGATATCAGTCATGTTTAACTTGGTTACATGTTAGACCAGGTTATAGAATGGCAGAACTGCCACTAAGTATTACTTTATACTGCAGATATTATTCTTGTAACCAAATTCCTTCTGCCAACTTGTAGGTGGACCCAAACTTAGTTTTGCCTTTTTTTTCTTATTTAAATCTATTTTAAAAGATTACATCAGCATTTTAACCTTAGAAATCAAGGCCATTCAGCACCTACTATACAGGACACTAAAACCAAATCCCAATGCCCAAATCACTGCTTTTCTATAATCGGTCTTAATCTGTGGGAATCTATCTCTTCTCATCTTAAAGAAACATCTTCCAAATTCTGTAAACATTTAAAAGCTATCTTCAGAAATGTGCAAAATGCCAGTGCAATGTCTCTGACCACATCATTTAATTTCACCTCAATCTCTTTGTCTTTATACTCTGATTCACATTTTGAATCTCACTAAATTTGTTAACTTGCCTTCCTCTGCTTTTATATCTCTCCCAAACTGAGACTGTAATTGATCATTTGCTATCAGTGTGATCAGTGTTAGCAAATTCAAATAAACAAATATTGCATTTTGGCCGGTTAACACTTTAATACTCACCTATAAGGTGCCATGCTAATTTTTTTATAGTTGTTAAGACAAATAATGCTTATTGAAGTATTGTTTTTGTTAAATAACAGAATTAACAAAAAAAGTGCACGCAATAGCAGTCAGCAAGAGATCACACTACTCCTTCTATCTTCAGAAACTGCCAGAATGTTACAGAAACAGATGCTGATGTATGGTACCACCTTAATATTCTTTTTTTTTTCAAAAAAAAATTTATTACATTTTGTTAATAAATATGGACATAAAGTATTAAAAATAGACAATATAAAACATAACTATTTACACTATATACAAACATCTATGATAAACATTTGTTTTATCTGAGAAAGGTAATCAATATTTATCAAACAATCTCTCCAATTTTTGGCAAGCTAGTCTTTTGTGTGCTACATTTGATGATCTCTGATAAATAGTTTGCATTTCTTTTTTACATACAGGTTTTGCTATTGAAAGAAACTCAGCAAACATAAGATCTTGCTTATTTTTCCATTTCAATGTAATTATTTTTTGAGCAATAGCTAGAATTAACCAAAGAACAGGTAACTGATGTCTAGGAATTACACTTGGGGTAGGGACATTGAATAATATCAAAGAGCTAGTAATTTGACAGTTATCAGACCACAGGGCTTTTGCGAAATGTCTAAAATCACTCCAGTATTGTGTGAGAGTTCTACATTCAATGAACATATGAACCCAGTTGGCTTCAAGAATATCACCACACCTCCAGCATTTGCTTTCAATACTCTTGGTTATAAGGTCAATTCTGTGTGGAGTGTAAAAGCTTCTGTGAATAAATCTCCAGGTATATAGTCTCCAATATAAAGATGATGAAGTGTTTTTTATTGAATTTAATAACTGTTTCTTATTATCGTTAGATAAAGGTTCACCATTAATCTTTATGGAGTAATTCCAAAAAGCTTGGTCAAAAGTAATCAAGTCTTCTCATAGTATTTTATATACAGGTGATATGCTTAATGTATGTTAAATGTTCATCGAACTACACCATATGAATAGTTGTATCAATCTTGGTATAATATCAGTTTCCAGATTTATTGGCACTCTCACTTTATTTTCAACAAACTGTCTTAAAGATTGAATACAGAGCCAATTATCTTGACCGACATTATATCTGGCTAAGAGAAAGTTAATTGGTTGTACCTCACAAGACATCTGCAGCAGCTGGAAAGGCCACAGAAGTACCTCACAAAGAGGATTACTGGCCTCAAACAAATGCCCTACACTGACCGCCTCAAAAAACTCCAGCTTTTCTCTGTAGCATATCGCCTACTCTGAGGTGATCTCTGCTTAACATATAAAGCTATGTCAAACCCAGAGCTGTTGGACATGCTACACCTAAAGAAATCCCAATCCCTCCGAGCTACATGCTCTAGGGACCTAAACCTTGTCACCACAATAAACAGGACATGCTGGAGGGATAGATTTCTGTCCCAGAGACTTCCCATGCTCTGGAACAGGCTACCCATCTATGTCAAGCAAAGTTCTTCATTAGTACTCTTCAAGAAAAATCTTGATGAGTGGATGGGAAATAGGAAATACACCCCGGGGATCACTTCTGTGTCTCTGCTCAACAGTGGCACAGGAAAATAACTTTCTTGGATGGCATAAGCCAGGGAACCTTGTTGGCTAGACTTACGTAGGCCCTTGGGCAAATAGCCTTGCACCTACCTATGAACCTATGAACCTATGGATGTTCTTATTGTCTATAAACTGGTGCCAAAACTTTAGATTATTCTCTTTATGATTCCGCATCTTATTGATATTGAAGGTATCTAGGCAATCTGGTGTATAAGCTATGGGAAATGAAATGAAAAAGGTGTTCTTTAGACTATAATTGTTGTCTATTATATTTTTGAAAATATAAAATATTTGATTTATACCATGTGAGAAATGACTAATTTTTTTATTATATAAGCAATATTCACAGAGTATCCAAAATATTTTATTAATTCCAAAGGTTTCCTTAAACTCGGTTTCTGAGTTCTCAGAGGAAGTTATATGTATTTCATGTAGTTGTTTCCAGCTAGAGGTGTATATGGATGAAGTTCAGTGTAGTATTGTGTTAATAATAACAGATTTGGAATATAATTCTATGCTGGGAAAGCCAATCCCATTACTGTCCCAGGCTCTAACATGCCATTTATAGGCTATTCTTGGTTTCTTTGGGAACCATAGAAAAGTTAGTGATAGGGAATCTATTTGTTTAAAGAATTTCTTAGGAGAGGTAAAATCAATGGCTGTATGTAAAATAAAATATTGGGCAAAATAATCATTTTTATTAATGTAAGTCTGTCTTCCATGGTGAAAAAAATTTTGTTCCACTTTTTAGTCAAGTCACTGATTATAGCTGCCAGTTTAGTGAAATGAAATTTAATAGTATCATTCCATTTATTCTTAATACTTATTCCTAGATAGTCTAGCTTATCGTTTTCCCAGTTGAATATATTGTATTTTTGCAAATTGCTATTTATTTTCTTATTGATTAAAAGTGTTTGGTTTCATTTTGATTAAAATTGAGCCCCGAGATTTTTCCAAATAGAGTTATAGCATTCATGATATGTTGTAAAGAGCCTTCTATGTCACTGGATGTTAGTAGAATATCGTCAGCAAAAAACTGAACTTTTGGACAGTATCCCTCATTAACTTGAAATCCTTTGATATTTGGGTTATTTCTAATAAATGAAGCAAAAGGTAAGGGTGGGAGGTTGGTATAATGGTTAAGGTGTTTGCCTTACACACATAGGGTGCAGGGTTTGATTCTCACATGGGGTAATTACCTGGCTTAAAATGGCCCACAAGCGCAGTTAGCCTAGTTGTAACCAATGAACTTATGAACCTATGAAAAGGTTCCACTGATAAAGAGAAAAAATAATGGGGATAGAAGGCAACCTTATCTAGCTCTCTCATGAAATTTTATTGGGGATGATAGACATGAACCGATCTAAACAAATGCTTTAGAATCACTATAAATATTTAATATCAGTTTAGTGAAATCTGAAGTAAAGTTAAATTCTTTAAAGATTTTTTGTAAGTATGACCAACTAAGGGAATTGAACACCTTATCAATATCCAGACTAATAATAGTTAATTGTTTCTTGGTTTTGTTTTCAATGTCTATTAGAGATGGTAGCTTAGTAATATTGTCATGTACATTTATATGTAAGATAAAGCCAGTTTGATCAAAGTGTATTAGATTGGGTAATATATTCTTTAGTCTTTTGGCCAGGATAGACATGAACATTTTATAATCAATATTTAACTATGATATGGGTCTACAGGATGTACATAGTTGGGGGTCCTTACCTTGTTTCAGTATGGGGGAAATTATTGAGTACTTCCACGAGGGAGGGAAAATTAAGTCTTGTTTAACCACAGAGAATGTGTTTAATAACTTTATTGTGTGCTCTGGAAGAATTTTATATATTTCTGGGATTATCCCATCTAACCCTGGGGCTTTATTATCCTTCAGATTTTTAACTTGTTCTTTCACTTCTGCTAAGGTTATTTGCTTATTTAGGGTACTATTTTGTTGTTTTGATAGTTTAGTCTTGATATTTTCTTGTAGAAATGTATCTATTACATCGTCTGAATCTAGTGGTGATTGCATGTCCTTGATTGACCAATAATGATTTCTAAAGGCTTCTAATATACCTCCAAAATCAGTTGTTCTTTTTACTGTGCTATTATTCTTGTATTTAATTTCACTAATGTGATTTTGTTTATTAATTTGTTTGGATCTGATAGCTAATTTATGTAAATATCTGTGGTTTACTGAGTAGCACTGTAGTTTAATCTTTTTTAAGCTTAAAGCAACCTTATGATTCGATATTTCTAAATATTTGTGGTTTAGCTTAGAAATTTCAGTAAGTAGTACTTTATCATTTGATTTTAAATTTAGTTTTAACTTATCTATTTTGGCTTGTAAATCAGAAAGTTCCTTGTCCCATTCCTTTCTCCTTTGAAAATACCAAGCTTTAACTCCACTAAAGATGTGAACTTTTAATGCATCCCAGAGTATATCTGTTACTTCACCATTATTGTTGTTTTCCATAAATGCATTTATTTCTTTTAATAACCACTCCTTAAAACCTTTTAACTTAGTAACACAGGCTGGATTCTTTGAAAATGTATCATATCATCTTTTTTCGGGATCCATACAGATCCCCGACGGCACTTTCTGCTGAAGCAGAAATCACCGAACATACTTAACCGAAAGTTCTGTTCACTGAAGCAGCACTTTAGGATAAGTATACTCATTGTGCTGGTCACACTACGGTGCGGTTAAGGGAAAATTCTCTTTTCCCCAGTGTAGTGCAACCTTGGAGTGGGAATATAAAAGTAGGGGGGGGTGTGGGGGGCACAGCCCTCCACACAGGGGGGTGCAGGAGGGCTTGCCCCCTGCATAAAAGAAGATTTAGTGTTTTTTTTTTTTTTTTTGGTGAAAGCGCTTTCATTAAAGTGCATTCGGTTATTTTGGATTTGGACTATTGAACTCAATAGTCTTAGATCCCTTTTTTCACAGTCAAGCTGAACAAAAAGGCATTGTGGTCAGAGAGTGGATATGACTGTATTGCAGCATCACTTATTTTAGAGTAAAGAGTGTTAGACACAAAAATCTTATCAATATTAATTTGTGTTCCAAATCGGAAAGAATAATGAGTGTATTGAAGTGAATTTTGAACTCTTAAATTATGTATGTATCTAAAATTCATTGAGGCTATAAAACTGTTTACCTTTTTAGCTTGTGTTGTTAGTTTAACCTTACTATTTTTAGAGGTGTCTTCATCTGTTAACAAGCAAATGAAATCTCCCACCAGAATAATTTCTCTCTTTGCATGTAAAGTAATGAGATCCAAGTATTTCTTCACATATTTAGTTCCTAGACCAGGAATCCAATATGAGTTTACCAGTGTGAAGCATTCCTTATTAACTTCTAGCACTACTAAGCTTAACATTCCGTCTTTATCTGAAAAGGTGTTTAAAATTTTAGGTAGTGTATAATATAAGAATACCGCTCCTTTTGGCTATAAAGCAGGAATCCATGAGAACTGTAAAATCATTAAATGATAATTTTTGCAAATCCTTCCCCAGCAAGTGGGTTTCCTGCCAGAAGATTATCTGAGCTCTCTGCATTTTAATGAATTTAATTAAACCAGCTCTTTTGACATTATTTAAGCCATTAATATTTAATGATAAGCATTTATATATCATCATTTGTTAAAGTTATATTTAGAGCATCAATAATACCTTCCAAGTATAATGACTTGAAGTAATTCATGAAGTTATGCATCATGGATGAGTCAAAAATCTTTAGAAACAAATTCTGAAACCAATAACTAAGAAAATATACATACATGGAACCTAAAGTTCCAGGTTTAGTTAATAAATTAACTAAACCACCCTTTAACACCATCTCACACACCAAAAACATAAATAAATAGTTTCTGCTTTAAATGTAGTATATATAAACAGTAAAGCATTTCTAAGTTAACTCAAACAAATATGAACATAAAAAGTCCATCAGGCAATCACAGTGGTTTCATATGTAATATTGTGTAAACCACTACTAGGTATTGGAAAATAAGGAGTCAGTTTCACCAATTAACCTAGTTGCTTTATCGGCATAAGCTTCTAATACCTATATATTTTATACCTGTATTACAGTCTCTTGTGTTTATAACTATAACAATACAGGAAAAAAAGGGGGGCCATATGTTGGTCTATTAATACTAATTGAACAGAATAGAGTGACCTAGAACATTTTAACAATCCATTCCTACAGTGTATGTGGTCATACAAAGATTTGAATCATAGTATCATAACTATCATTGCAACTGAGTCTGATTATATTGCTTTAAATTTGCATCAATGAGAATACCTAATATAGATTAAAGTTGCTTAAGCATGAAAGTAGCAGAAGGAAAACGAGACGCAATCATATATATCTTTGCATTCAGAATATTAAAGAAATTGATTGCTTAAGTAGTCGAATATTAATATATTATCATTTAGGGCATGCTATCAAAGCAATGAATGGTATCCTGTCAGACTTCAGTGTTTCAAAGCAGCAGACATACAGTAGCATTAAAATGCAATTTTCCTCATTAGACTAGTAAAATAATCACTCCATTCCACCTTAATATTCTGACAGCTAAAAGAATGCATTGATGAGGACCAGAGTTCTCTATTATTACACTGCCTATTGGTTTGTGTAACAAAGGTTTTTCTATGGTTGAGTCAGAAGCATGACTCAGCAAACAAGATTCCACTTTGGCTGGCCCACAGACTCACCAGAAAGGCATGCATCTTCTTCCAAACAGTTGCCTGTCTGTACACTATCTGGCAGTATGTCCAGTCTGAAGATATACATAATGTTATACCCATCTTATTTATTTTTTTATTTATTTTTATTTTACATTTGTTGATCGGGAAAGTCCAAATGGATACAGATCCATTTTCAGTGGAGGCCCGGGGAGAAAAGCTCCAAAAAAATCTTTACATTCAAAAAATATTCTGTGCCTAAATGGTTATAATCATGCCATAATCATACAGTAATGATCAAAAGCTCCCAAAAACTTACATTCAAGAAATATTCAATATCTGAATAATAGCTATAATCATCTCTTAATCATACAGTAATCTGCAAAATACACAGTTATAGATATCAAGTAACAATAAATAATGAACAATATGCATGAATTATTCAGCATATCATAGACAACTGTATATAGGTTTTTTTTTTTGTTTTTTTTTTTTTTTTGCTTTTTTGAGGGAACATTGAAGTTTGCCTAAGGTGATGATAGGAGTTAGTATATTTTGTAGTGTAATTATGTTGAGAAATAAACTTTTTTGGGCAAAAAATGAAGCTATGGAACCTAATTTAAATTATTGTGCCAGATTGGGGGCAAGAATTAACCTGGGGAGTAGCATGGGCACAGCCAGTTGTCTAGGTAGTGGGTTTTCAGGAGTTGTTTAAATTGACTGGAAGATACAGTGGATGTTATTTGGCTTGGCAGGGAGTTCCAAGTCCTAGCAACGGTGGAGGCAAACAGAGTTTTCCCAGCATCATTTTTCTGTATGATGCTCTGTATGAGATTCTGACTACTGGATCTTAAAGATCTTGTGAGAATGCGGGGCTGAATTGGACCCTGGAGAGCAGGGGGCATTTTCAGGAAGGTAATAGAGCTTGCGTGCTGTTGAGAGTTGGTTGAGTAGAAGTAGATGAGGCAGCTCAAGTCAATTGAGTTGCTTCAGGGCAATACAGTGGTGAGACCTATATGAGGCTAAAGTTGCAAACTTGGCAGTCTTGTTATAACTGCTGCTGTGGGATTTGAAACAAAAAAACAAAATGGCACCCTGGGTTTAAACTACCTCAGGCTATCCAATACAGAACAAGAGCTAGAGGAGGGAGGGGTAAAGACTAAAGGGAAGGAGAAGGCTAGCCAATGGTTAAATGAACTCCACAGACATTCACTGTAAAGTGCAAGAGGAATAGAAACCGCTAATTGAACCTTAAGAAAAGGTATGCTACTTTGCACAGTCACTCTACTTTATACTGTAAAATCAAGGCAAGTGTAGACATTATCTAATTTTACCCTGACATTCTTAAAATTATATAGAATTAAAGCTGGGGTTAGTTACAGATGAAACAGGAGAGGAAATGAAATGCTATTTTATAGATTTGAGTATTTCTCAAAAGAAAATTGACTTTAGTTTGTGGGGGGGGGGGCACTAACTGGAGAGCAATATACAGCTGTTTATTCCTGGTGATGTACTCATCAGTACAGAAGTTTGATTAAGGAACTATACAGCAGAAATGTACTAATACACTCACTAACATTTGTTTGTTAATGCAGGTAAGGTACTGTCTAGACACTTGGAAGTTAAGCACCTACATTAGTGTTTAGTCTCTTTAGTTGCAGGACAAGTGTCTGTGGGTGCCCAGTGCTCAAGAGGAAATTTGAAATTTCCACTGCTTGATATGGGGGGTAGAGACCTGCTTAACTTAAAGGATGGTTTGGATTAATTAGTGTTTAGTCTCTTTAGTTGCAGGACAAGTGTATGTGGGTGCCCAGTGCTCAAGAAGAAATGTGAAATTTCCACTGCTTGATATGGGGGGTAGAGACCTGCTTGACCTGAAGGATGGTTTGGATTAATTAGTGTTTAGTATGTTTAGTTGTAGGACAAGTGTCTGTGGGTGCCCAGTGCTTAAGAGAAAATTTGAAATTTCCACTGCTTGATATTGGTTTGGATTACTTGAATGCAAAAACTTACAGGAGGATGATTACACATCAGCAGAGACAAACAGCTGATGTGGGATTTGAATTTATGTAGAGGGATTATGATTGATTGTTTTCCACAGGGCAGGGATATGTGATTCTGAAACAGACTGATTAATAAGAATGCTAACTGGGTAAGCAATAGAGTCAGTGGTAAGTTTTAAGTATTCTGTTTGAAGATTGCCAGAGGAGGATGAGCAAGCCTTAAGCTTAAGGAGAAGTTCACGAATTGATGTAGTAGGAACTGGTTGTAAAGAGAAAGGAAGTATTGTAGAATACTAGTAGTGGGTAGATGAGGTGTTATTGTTCTTATTGTCCTTTTTGGTTGTTTGGGAAGGGGAGGATTTTTGAGATTGCTAGAATGTATACTAGAGTTAAAGCCTAAGAGTAATGTAGCTATACCTTTAATGAAGTGGGTAGTAAACATATTAGCTATTTCAATTGGTGTCTTGCCTGGGTTTGGGGAGGGGTTATGTGTAGCCCCAGGGGTGAGAAGTGATGTGATGTTTCCAGAAATATTTGTTTTTTTTTTTCATGGAATAGTTAATTACTGTGAGAAAAAAAAATATCTGCATTCACTGATTTTTTTTTTAACTTTATTGCATAGTTGCTTGTAGTTTTGCAAGTTAGTATCATTTTTATTTTTCATCCAATTTTTCCAAGCTTTGTCTTTAATTTGTAATATTTGTTTGGTTGCTTGGTTAGCCAAATTGTATGATTAGCCTTAAGTTCTTTTTGTTCTAAGAGGGGCTAAGTTGTTGAAAGTATCTAGGAATGTTTTATTGAAATAGCTAACATCATCATCCACAGGTAGACTTTTTAATGGGGACCAATTAAGTGATTTTAATATATCTAAGTTCCCAAAGTAACAGGTGGAGCAAGAGGCATCTGAGGCATAAGAAATATGGACATGGGGAAAGAAAACAGAGATGTAAGATGGTGCAATATTTATGCAAAGGAGAAAGCAAAACTAATCAATATAAAAAAACACCAAATATATTTGAGGAGAAATACAGGCAAAGGCATCTGGATATGGAAAATTTTACAATACAAAAAGTAAGAAAACATAGGGGGGAAGTAGAAAAGAAAATTAGTAATGAAGAAATTAAAGAAATAGAAGTTGAAGTTATGGATTACCTGCGAAGAGAAGGATTTAGTGTAGAAAATCCTACAGTGGTAACATCACAGCATGATGGAACAATGAGTCCCCAGATTAAGGAGAAGCACTTGGAACAGGAAGCATCTGATCAGTTGCCACATGAAGATACTCTGGAGCTTTCAGCAGGAAACTAGTACAAAAGTTGAGATGGAGCTGCATAGAAAAGGAAAGAGCAGGAAACAGTTGCAACTCTGACAGAGTCAGCATTGTAGAATGATAGGCCAGTGAGCTCCCATATGAAAGAGCAAAAGATGACGCAGGATTCAGCTGAAGAAAATATATCACAGAAAGATGTTCTGGACCTTTCTATAGAATGCCATCAAGAAGCAGAGAACAAAGAATGTGCCCTCAGTTTAGAAGAAAATGATCTGAGGGAAGATTTGCTTGATTTAATAGCGATGGATAGACATATTAAAATCGATGAAAGGAATAGAATACAGAAAGTCAATAAGACCCAAAATGTTACAAGTATGACAAAACAAATGGATGCAGTAATCAAGAATATTAACAGAAATTCATGTGATAGAAGTAAGCATGATATACTACAGTGCAGCTAAATTAATAACAGAGTCTTACCACAAAAACACAGGGTTGGGGATTGGCATAATGGTTAAAGTGTTTAACTTGCAGATACAATGTACAAAGTTTAATTCTTACCTCTGAGAAGCAAAGCTAAGCTTAAAAAGCCCCACAGGGTCATTAGCCTAGTAATTTCCTATAAACCTATGATGGGAAAGAAGGGAAGAACCTATCAAAGTAGGACTGAATAGAGAAAACTATTAAGCAATTAAGAAAATATGTATCACTGTTAGAATAGTATAGAAGAGGGAACAGATTAAAAAAACTTAGAAACATAGATGTGATAAAAGCAATGTGCAGTATCAGAACAGACCAGGATGTATTGTACACTATTGCAAATAATAAGCTAAAGATATCAGCACAGGCAGAAAAAAATCTGGAAAATATGCAGATAAATATAAAGGAAAAGTATGTTTGTCTTTACGGCTTTTCCCGGTTAGGGGTCACCACAGTGGAACTCCGGTCTGCTAATGATTGGCAGTCATTTTTTTTATGATGCCACGTTGCTAGCCCAACTCGCAACCTTCAGCAAAGGCACGCCCATTCACACATGTCTTCTGGAGGCCACTCGACCACAGGGAGGACATGCAGACTCCACACAGAAGGCACTCCAGCTGAGAATTGAACAGGAGAACCTTGGGATGTGAGGCAACAACGCTACCACTGTACCACTACGGCATAAATATAAAGGAAAAGTATAACATAAGCTATTCATTGATGACCCAAAATATTGTTATAGAGAATTTGGAAACAAAGCATAAGGAATAGAAATACAATCAAAAAAGAAGGTCTAAACACATTTTGGAGAAATATCTTTGAAGACCCTGTGGAACATGACAAAGATGACGAACGGTTACAGGAAGTAAAAGAAACAATAAGAATTTCAAATGTACAGGATATGAAATGGGATGAAGTAACGGCCAGAGAAATAGAAACAATATTAAGAAATGTTCCTAAATGGAAAACGCCAGAACCAGATGCTGTATCTAACTTCTGGCTAAAAGTATTAATATCTTTACATGAAGATTTAGCCCTGAATAAGAATTACTTACATGCCCATCCTGAATAGACACCAACCTGGTTAACAACAGGGAAAAATGATACTCCTCCTTAAGAGTTAACCTGTAAGCTATCCTAAAAACCAATAACTTTCCTTCCGATGATCTATAAACTATATAATGGAATTTATTATGCCAACAGAGTTTGTAGGCATTTAGAAAAAAATCAATCATGGCAATAGAACAAAAAGTTAATAAAAGAAAGTCATATGGAAAAAGGGTCATTTGTTGTTAAAGTCATAATGGAGAATTATAAAAGGGAAGAATATAAATATTGCATGGATATATTATAAAAAAAATATTTGACAGTGTCTCACATTCATGGATAAAGAAGTGCTTACAGATTTACAAGATACAACCTACATTGATCAATTACATTATAGTGACCACGAAGTAGTGGCAAACCACTTTGTAGCTAAGCCATGATAAAAGACAAATTATTATCCCAGGGATGAAAATTCAAAAGGTCGTATTCCAGGGTGACTCTTTGTCAATGCTGCCTTTTTGTCTTGGCCTTAACCCATTAATCTGTCTACTTAATAGATAAGGTCATGGTTACAATTTGGCTCCTAGAAAACAACAAAGTGTAAAGACTTCTCATCTTCTTTTTGTGGATGATTTAAAACGGCATAGTGCATCAGATGAGGAGCTGAAAGCACAAGTGCACATGGTCAAAACTTTCTCCGATGATATAAGAATTTCATTTGGTTTTGATAAGTGTGCAGAAACAACATTTAAAGGAGAAAAGCTGCAGCACCAAGAAAATATCAGTCTGGGGCAGGAATGTGATATAAAGGAACCTGAGCTGGAGGGAGTATATATTTAGGAATTGATGCAGGATTGACAATAAAACATGGGAAAATAAGAACAAAACTCAGTAAGGAATATTTTAGAAGGCTAAAATTAATACTGAAAACAGCCCTGACATCTAGGAACAAAGCTATAAACCAATTTGCTCTCCCTGTCATAAATATTTTTGGGGTGATTGACTGACCCCAAATGGTATTGGATCAGTTGGACTGGAAAATAAGAAAAATGCTTCATGCTTATCAAATGATATATAAAAATCAGTGTATACCAAGATTATATATTCCTCGTTCTGAAGGAGGTATGGGTCTCCTCAAAATTGAGTACATGTATATGTCTGTAATCATAGGACTGCATACATATCTGCTGACCTCATCAGATCAAGACATAGTGAAAGTTTTAAAACATGAAGAGAACAAGTTTAAGATGACTTCCTTGTTGAGTTTAGTAGAAGCATATCAGTGTCAAAGTGGAATGAAAATCAAACAAGATGTAGACAAAAGTCAGACAGCAACTGAATAAGCCAAAAAACAAAGTATATAAGGAGAAAGATCAGATAAGAAGGCAAGAAATGTGGAAAAGGCATAAGCATGGTTGCAAGTACAAAAAAACTCCTGGAACAGCTTCATGTTGATCAGGATCTTATGCAGGAATGGTTAAGGAGAGGTGAATTTAAACCAAAAGATGAAAGGTTAATATTGGTGGCCCAGGATAATGGACTACATAGACACTAATTTACAAAGTCCATTGAATATGTGGGAGAAACGGACAAATGCCAGTTCTGTAAAAGAGAACTGGAAACAGTCGCACATTTGGCCTGTATACCAAAAGGCATTATAATGTGGCAACACTGTTGCACTGGGGATTGTACAAATATTATAATATTGAAGTAGCTGAGAAGTATCGGAAACGTGAGCCACAAAGCACTATAGAGAAAGGGATCATCCATTACCAGCAGTTCAAAAAACAGATGCGAGAAAACCAGATATAGTAGTCCATGAAAAGAAGACAAAAGTAGCATTGAACATTTGAAATTGCTACACCCAGTCATTACAGTGTCTTATGTACAGGGAGACACAAAGTCATAAAATGCCAAGACTTGCAGGCAGAAACGAGGCAATGTGGAAGAAGGATACCCAGACTGTTCCAATAGTAGGAGCAATGGGTCTCATAAAAAAGAATTTACAGTCATATTTAGACATGCTACTGATATATGTAACTCATTACAGAAAGAGTCAATTCTGTGCACATTGCCGATGTCATAAAGTACACTTTAGGCTAAAATCAATGATTGAAACAATACTAATTTCATGACCTTTAATCACACTTTGAATGAAGTCTATTCCCATCATGGTGTTAGAAATCCAAACAATTTGGAGAAATTAAACTAAGATGACATTAGTTTAGTGACAGGCCCTGTCTATTTGTAGCACCAAATCTCTTTTCAGCGGTTTTATCTCTTCTTGCACTGTCAGCTTCATGGCTTGACCTTTCCTTGGGTGTTTGTTCCATTGGCACTAATTTGGGCTCTCTCAGTGAGTTTTATTTCACATCGAACACAAGTGATTACATTCTGCGTGAAGTATCTTTGAGGTATTCCACTCACTCTCAACTGTGGCAGTGCCAGGTTCTACAACGCGCTCATACAATTCTGTTCAGCTGTTTGCATGCTTTCCACAATCTGAATGTTTCTGCTATTCTCTATACTGGTCACTTCTCTGAGCTTCATTAGGTTAATATCAACTTTTTTCCTTCTGATGGATGGCATTATTTTCCATTTCCAGGTTTAATATAAAAAATATGGCTTTCCTGCATTAGTTTGGCATGATATGAAAAACAATTGTTTAATTTACTGTTTCCTTTTTTCTAAAGATTTACCTTGGATTTTATCTTTGGCCTCTACATATTTAGACATAGTGCTTATCTCAAGCCTAGAGTCATTCCAAAAAAGTAGAAATACTCCTGGATGACCACAAGAACCAAAAAAAACAGACTGGAGGATGCAGAAGAACAGAGTGAAATCCACATGATATTAGCATAATAAAAAACTTTTAATCCACGCTTTCGTAACCAAACTTCTTCAGAATAAATTATACATGCTTTACCTCACATTTAAAAACAGTTTTGAAATGCCTCTACACCAGTAAACACATCTTTCCACTTAAACAATTATACAGTTAATCAATAAAATTTCAAAGCTCAGGAAGTTATTTCCTTACATATACTCTACGGTCTTTTAAAAAACATTTAATGTTAACAGCATCATTTAAACCAGTTTTTTTGTCTGAATTTAATCTGATTTGCAATGAAGCCTCCTTTTATTCAAGATTTGTTTTAAAATTGCCAACCCAAAAATCATGACTTTCTTGCTCCAGCACAGAAAACAATTTTTTTTATACATGGGACAGGTGATTTTAGGGGTGGCAATTTTATTACGCTAATATTGTGTGAATTTCATTCTGTTCTTCTGCATCCTCCAGTCTGTTTTTTTGGTTCTTGTGGTCATCCAGGATTTTTTTTACATTTTTGGTGTTGTGTTTCCTATGGCAGAAAGCAGAGGAGATTCATTGATGGATGTCAGCATTCATCCTACACCAGGTGAAGGTGGACAGAATGTTCTGGCTTCACTACTGAACACTATGAAAGACATTCAGCAGACTTTGCAAATGTTAATTCTGGAGAAGGTGAATACCATTCCGAATTGGTCCAGCTCAGATGATGAAGTTGAGATGGTGGTAAATTTTAACACACATTCTGCTGAACAAGGTAAAAGCTTTGAAGCTGTTTCTAAAATTAAGAGTTATGCTGACATAGCTTCAGTGCTAAATACTAAGTTGGATCCTTTTTCATCTTCTGAAAAACCTATTAACAGTATAGAGCTGAACACTTATAGAGATGTGTAACAATTTGGGCAGACAATTAAAGAAATACAAAAGTGTAGACTTGGAAAACAAATATTTGTTGTATAGAGCTGGGTACAATCCCTAAGGGGCTGAGATTCTTTAGATGCCCAAATGGTGTTGACAGCTCCGATGAATTTTTTTGTTACACTAAAAGACTTCTTTAACAATGCTGGTCTTAAGTTTCTGAAGCTGCCTATAGACAACAACTGTAAAATCATGACTGAGCTAAGGGAAGAGATCTGTAAAATAGATGAAATCTTGCTTAAGGACTATCAATACAAGATTGGGGAATGGGTTGAATATCATACACTCTTCTCTGAACTAGAGAAACATGAAGAGGTTATAATCAGCCGTAAAAATCATAAACTCAAGCGAGATGCTGCTGTGTATGAAAATGACACAGCATATGTTGATTTTTGTGTGTTTAACAGACGCACAAATCAAGATAAATTCAAAGCATCAAACAATCAGACCAAATGTTTCCCCTTTAAGAAACACACCAATGAAGTCCACGCCCCTAAAACTAAGAACGTTCAAGCAATTTCTGAAGTTACATCTTTAAACAGGGAAGGAACCAGTGGCTCTGTAATGGATATTGTGGAAGCAGGAACTTCTAGTGTTGGCACTGAACTGTTTAAAAACCCTGCAACAACCAATGATGAAAATTATGGTGGGGCTAGAACCAAGACTTTTTTAGCCGAGGAGAAGGTGGGCAGAAGCCAGAGAATGTGTACGCTAAGGAGAAGAAAATGAACAGTGTCAAATTCTTCAACGGACAATTATACAGGTATTCTGTACCTGCAAATTATGTTATAAACTTGTCTACTTTTGTTTTAAATGAAAACCATCTGAATGTTTTGAATTTGGGCTTACATTTTGTACCCTCAAGGAGGGCAAACATAGCAAATACTGTGTTAAGCCTGAAAAAGTACACTAGGTTTTTAAACTTGAATTATGTATTTAAAGATAATGGGCAGGATTCACGAAGGCTTGCACGGAGTGTAAGAGACGTGCAACACTCCATGCAAGCCTCGCGATCCAGGAACAGTCCTAAACTCCGTGTAAGAGACCAGCTAAAACGTCTCTTACACGGACTGGGCGTGGACATGCTAAATACGTCACTTGCAGCCGAAAGGTATGCAAATGAGGTATATTAGCGATCCACGAAGCAGAAACCAGTCCGTGTAAGAGACGTTTTAGCTGCAGAAATGTACTCAGTTGACAACTGAGTACGTTTCTGCAAATTCCACAACGGAGCATTGTCAGCTCAAAAAAAAGGGTGCATATGTCTCAGGCAGCATGCCAATGGCCAAATATGTGGCCATTGGCAAGGTAACCCAATGCAAAAATATTAAAAATATAATTTTTTTTCCAGCGCAGCCCTGCGCAAACAGGCTGCGCTGTATAAAACCATAAAAAAGAAGGTTATAAACCCACAAATGTGGGTTTCATGCAATACATGGAATGACAATGCAGGGACCAGCAGACCAAAAACAACATGGCCACCGTGTAGTGGTTGCTAAGGGGGGAAGCTGAGTCTAAGACATGTAACTAAGCATTAGTAGGCAATCTCATGTAAATGAGGGTTAGGATACTGAATCTCACAGTCACATAGCAAATGAGCACAGTCTGAGTAGTGTAAGAGATACATAAGGGGGAGGAATAGAGTAGGAGATAGGTGACATCACAGGGGGGAATGGTAGAAAGAAATGCAGCTCATTGGAGGTCAGTGTAACATGACAGATGACAGACACAGATCATGGAAAGAGGTGTGCCACTAGATAAGTCAGGGAAAGTCAAGAAATGGAAGGTGTACACTGTTACTTACACCAAAGTTTCTTGCTGGGCGTGCATGCGCACGTGTGCGCACCATGAAGCGCGAGTAGGACAGTGTGTGCGTGTGTAAGGCAGACTGAGCATGTGGGAGCATGTTGGGAGATGTTTAACACTGCGCTGGTGTGCGCACGTGTAGGGCAGGCTGAGCGTGTTGGAGGCTGTTGGCAGACGTGTAATAGTGTTTGCGCGGGAGTGTGCGTGTTTTAATCCGAATAAGCAGATTCTGAACCGTGTAAGCACATGTGCACACGTGTAAGCCACTGTGAGCATGTTTCTGCTGGTATGCACGTTGCTCCCCCCTGAGGAAACAGAAAGGAAAAAGGAAGCAACAGAATTAATAGGAAGCTAGCAGGGATAACTGCTGAAGCTAGCAGGTGAAAACAATTAGAAGCAGGCAATTACACAGGCAGAATAGTAGCCCAGCCCAGCACTTAAAACTCTGCAAACAGTAGACCAGGATGTTTCTCTTAAGAGACACTGCAAGACAGGAGTAAGCTAATAGAAGTGAAAACTGAAAAAGCTTCACTCAGAGCAGAAATGTTAGGGGCTGCCATAGCTGCCATAATGAGACATAGGCAACTTGCTGAGGGTGGTGACAATGCAGATGGTGCCAGACAACCCACAGTGAGGAGATGGAGAAGAGTGTACAGGCCCAGGGTCACCTACCATGGGTTACATGAGCTGGAGATAGTAGAGCACTATAGAGTGGACAGAGAGCTCCTGCAGCAAATTGTTGAGCTGTGCAGGCCACGCCTCACACACAGAACCAACAGAGGGGAACCCATCCCAGTGTAAACCAAGGTATGTGTTGGCCTAAGAATACTAGCAACAGGTACCTTCCAGAGACCAACTGGCGATATGATGGGGATATCACAGGCATCAGCCTCCAGGGTACTGCACCAGTTCCTGGATGCCATGTCAGCACATGTCGGTGATCATGTATATTTCCCCAATGCCCATGAGGTGTTGGCCAGCAATATGCGTCTCTTCCAGCAAATAGCGGAATGCCCTGAGGTAGTGGGTGCAATAGACTGCACGCACATATGCATCAAAGCACCAGCCGGTGAGTGGGGTAGGGCCTACATTAACCGCAAGGGCTTCCCCTCCATCAACTGCCAGGTCGTGTGTGATGCCCAGGGCATAATAATGAATGTGTGTGCTGGCTGCCCTAGGAGTTACCACGATTCCCACATCTGGCATTTGATGCAGCTGTACCAGACATTTGCCAATGGGGACATCCCACACGGACACCTAGTGGGGGATGCAGGTTATACACTGGAGCCATGGCTGATGACACCCATCAGAAACGCACACACACCTGAACAGGAACGCCATAATGAGGCACATGCACAAACATGTAATGTAATAGAGCGTGTGTTTGGGCTGCTCAAGTCACGGTTCCGGTGTCTGGACACATCTGGTGGAGCCTTGTAGTACACACCAACTACATGTACCCAAATTGTCATGGTATGTGCTATGCTACATAATATGATCTTGTGAAAACAAATGCAGCAGCACCAGCATAGGGCTGGGCCAAACAGCCCCCCACCATTGCCAAGGCCATCACAGGCAGAGCGTGACTCGGAGGAGGAAAAACCTGAGCCTGCCCCAGTAGGCAGAAGGAGGCATGCCCAGTATGCCCTGGCCTTGGCAAAGATGCAACGCATAGCACATACACTGGCTCAGTAAGAACCCTGGGAATGATACCCCCTCTGACTCACTCAAATAATAACATGGATGCCTAAAATGACATGACCTGCTCACAAACATGTGCAGGGAAGTGTAATATGTGCATCCGACAGAGACAGCCCTGCAGCACCACCTGAGGCATGAATGCCATGTGTTAAGTAATGTAACACCATGTACTATATGCACACCTGAGCACCCTGACTAACATCCACCCTCAACAAGCATGAAGCCACACAATGATGATGGGATTATCAAGTGCAATAACTGGCTGAAGTAATGCAGTTAGTCAAAGGGGAGCCAATGTGTTTCAGGCTGGGAAGACATGCGGAGCATGATATGATGCACCACCTGCTAGGGGTGGCATGCACCTATCATGCCATGCCCCATGGATACTGGCAAAGGCTGTCAGTACCCACAGCATGCCCTGAATAGGTAAGTCTCAAAACACAAACCCACCTTCATAGGTACCATAAGGGATAGGAACCTAGATGTAATGCTACCCAATGCCAGAAGTCTAAACAGCAAGATGTGTGCAGTGTAAATAGTATGGAGAATGTAGATACCAGTCCTGTAATAGAGAACTGGGTCAAGGCTCACATCAGCACCCTAACACTACCAGGTCACACCTCATACTGTGCTGTACAGCCGCAAAACATGGAACAAGCTACAAAAGGAGGGTGACTAGCAATAAATGTCAAGGATAACCGCACCCCATGTTGGTACCACAACAAGAAGCAGCATGGATTAGCCATGGTCAAATACCAATGGCTAAAACCACCTCCCAGTATATAGCCTGCTGCAGACTACTGTCCTAATACCAGGAACTGCACCTGGCCTATGTTGGAATACATGAATATATCAAGCCCCCCAAACCACATTATATTGCTTGACTGAAAATACCCAGACATACACCGGGAGCATTATACTAGCACCAACACAGTAGGAGAAAAGTTCCCAGAATCCATAACCAAAATGCCCAGGAACAATGTACCACTCCCACAAGAGGGGTAAGCATACTGGATGTGATAATCAGCAACATGTGTACTGGATGGCAAGATGAGAAGTGTATCCCTCACCGGAAAGACCAGACCATAGAGTAATCACACTGGATATACACATCCCGACCCCAGTCCCTGGCCAGAATACCACAGTGAAAAACATGTGTAAAGCATACGTTGCAGCCCTCCAAACTGATGTTGAATCCATGAAAGGCCCTGTGCAAGTGCAGAATATGGGACACACCGCAGAACATGTTATACAGGTATTCCATGAACACAGCCAGGAATGCTTGGAGTATGCAATCACAAATAACAACAACACACAATGCCATACACGCAGGCATCTGGCATGCTGGACTCCAGCCATTACCAAACCATGCAAGAGAATGAGGAAGCTACCACATGATAGAGCAAACATAAAAAGGGAAGTAATCACTGACCAGTAGTATGGCAATAACATATGTCCACACATACAATCCACTAAGTCCAACCACAACAAGTAGAATATGTGAATCCAGATGCAATGTGACACCTGTCCCAAGTACACAGACAACCACAACACCCCCCAATAAATACAAATATATGTGATAGATGCAACCATGTATCCAAACCAGAGGTTGAGCTCCACCAACTCAGTACTGTCAAAACTAGTCAGGAGGAGAAGGTAACCACGTACACCACAAACCCAGTCCCACATAGACCTAACACAACTGTAAACCAAACACATAAACACAGAAACATATTCCCAGAGGCCTTAATTACAAACACACCACACCAACAGAAGCCTCCAAAGCAGATCACAAGCAACCACAACCTCCAAACATAGCACATGCAACGAATAGTACACAAAGCTGGTGTGCCAAACAGTCACAGGCCAAAAGGAGAAACAACATGCCTGATACAGTTTCAGCCAGTAACTAGTAGTTTATTGGTCGTTTTGGGCCAGTTTCTAGCTTTTTCCAGCCCCCTGGTATAAAACTTTCAGCTTGTACCTACTTAGCACAG
Source organism: Protopterus annectens (assembly GCF_019279795.1). Lineage (NCBI taxonomy): Eukaryota > Metazoa > Chordata > Ceratodontiformes > Protopteridae > Protopterus > Protopterus annectens. The sequence continues at coordinate 570,918,929 of NC_056746.1, forward strand.
ACTCCACGTGGGCCAGCAGAGTAATCCAGGCTGCAGAGAGCTGAATAAGCGACTTTTCTTGATACTAAGTATATTTTTTGTTGCTTTCCACATCTGAATACCTAGCAACTGTATTTCACCTGCCTTCCTGTTACACTGAAGCTGTTTTTACTGCATTTAACTTAATATTGCACTTGGAATCCTTGTTTGTTACTATTTGACTGTATTTGTAGCAAATTCTTCTGTGTAAGCTGTAGTAGCTGATTCATAGCATTTATAAGTGTTTGCTGTACCTGTTTCTGCCTGTTTTGTGAAAAAAAAGAAAAAAAAGAAAAAATATCTCTTGTTTTTCCTGCTTTACTAGTTTAGTCCAGTTTCAGAGTTGCTGATTCCTGGGCTTTGGTTGTAGTTCCTGTGTACTGTTTCCTTGCCTTATTTGGGGAAGGAAGCTACCTTGCTTTCCTGCTTTACTAGTTTAGTCCAGTTTCAGAGTTGCTGATTCCTGGGCTTTGGTTGTAGTTCCTGTGTACTGTTTCCTTGCCTTATTTGGGGGAAGGAAGCTACCTTGCTTACCAGTGGGAGTGGGAAGCATTGAGCTGCCTTTTGTCCAGTTCTGTGAGGTTTCAGCCAGTAACTAGTAGTTTATTGGTCGTTTTGGGCCAGTTTCTAGCTTTTTCCAGCCCCCTGGTATAAAACTTTCAGCTTGTACCTACTCAGCACAGACTCCACGTGGGCCAGCAGAGTAATCCAGGCTGCAGAGAGCTGAATAAGCGACTTTTCTTGATACTAAGTATATTTTTTGTTGCTTTCCACATCTGAATACCTAGCAACTGTATTTCGCCTGCCTTTCTGTTACATTGAAGCTGTTTTTACTGCATTTAACTTAATATTGCACTTGGAATCCTTGTTTGTTACTATTTGACTGTATTTGTAGCAAATTCTTCTGTGTAAGCTGTAGTAGCTGATTCATAGCATTTATAAGTGTTTGCTGTACCTGTTTCTGCCTGTTTTGTGAAAAAAAGAAAAAAGAAAAAATATCTCTTGTTTTCCTGCTTTACTAGTTTAGTCCAGTTTCAGAGTTGCTGATTCCTGGGCTTTGGTTGTAGTTCCTGTGTACTGTTTCCTTGCCTTATTTGGGGGAAGGGAAGCTACCTTGCTTACCAGTGGGAGTGGGAAGCATTGAGCTGCCTCTTGTCCAGTTTTGTGAGGTTTCAGCCAGTAACTAGTAGTTTATTGGTCGTTTTGGGCCAGTTTCTAGCTTTTTCCAGCCCCCCTGGTATAAAACGTTCAGCTTGTACCTACTCAGCACAGACTCCACATGGGCCAGCAGAGTAATCCAGGCTGCACAGAGCTGAATAAGTGACTTTTCTTGATACTAAGTATATTTTTTGTTGCTTTCCACATCTGAATACCTAGCAACTGTATTTCGCCTGCCTTTCTGTTACATTGAAGCTGTTTTTACTGCATTTAACTTAATATTGCACTTGGAATCCTTGTTTGTTACTATTTGACTGTATTTGTAGCAAATTCTTCTGTGTAAGCTGTAGTAGCTGATTCATAGCATTTATAAGTGTTTGCTGTACCTGTTTCTGCCTGTTTTGTGAAAAAAAAGAAAAAAAGAAAAAATATCTCTTGTTTTTCCTGCTTTACTAGTTTAGTCCAGTTTCAGAGTTGCTGATTCCTGGGCTTTGGTTGTAGTTCCTGTGTACTGTTTCCTTGCCTTATTTGGGGAAGGAAGCTACCTTGCTTTCCTGCTTTACTAGTTTAGTCCAGTTTCAGAGTTGCTGATT